>NC_079147.1:277499075-277664119 GCF_945859685.1 Eupeodes corollae
GATATTTACTTTTTGAAGATAATTTCATTTAAATGTTGACCGCGGCTGCGTCTTAGGTGGTCCATTCGGAAAGTCCAATTTTGGGTAACTTTTTCGAGCATTTCGGCCGGAATAGCCCGAATTTCTTCGGAAATGTTGTCTTCCAAAGCTGGAATAGTTGCTGGCTTATTTGTGTAGACTTTAGACTTGACGTAGCCCCACAAAAAATAGTCTAAAGGCGTCAAATCGCATGATCTTGGTGGCCAACTTACCGGTCCATTCCTTGAGATGAATTGTTCTCCGAAGTTTTCCCTCAAAATGGCCATAGAATCGCGAGCTGTGTGGCATGTAGCGCCATCTTGTTGAAACCACATGTCAACCAAGTTCAGTTCTTCCATTTTTGGCAACAAAAAGTTTGTTAGCATTGAACGATAGCGATCGCCATTCACCGTAACGTTGCGTCCAACAGCATCTTTGAAAAAATACGGTCCAATGATTCCACCAGCGTACAAACCACACCAAACAGTGCATTTTTCGGGATGCATGGGCAGTTCATTGAACGATAGCGATCGCCATTCACCGTAACGTTGCGTCCAACAGCATCTTTGAAAAAATACGGTCCAATGATTCCACCAGCGTACAAACCACACCAAACAGTGCATTTTTCGGGATGCATGGGCAGTTCATTGAACGATAGCGATCGCCATTCACCGTAACGTTGCGTCCAACAGCATCTTTGAAAAAATACGGTCCAATGATTCCACCAGCGTACAAACCACACCAAACAGTGCATTTTTCGGGATGCATGGGCAGTTCTTGAACGGCTTCTGGTTGCTCTTCACTCCAAATGCGGCAATTTTGCTTATTTACGTAGCCATTCAGCCAGAAATGAGCCTCATCGCTGAACAAAATTTGTCGATAAAAAAGCGGATTTTCTGCCAACTTTTCTAGGGCCCATTCACTGAAAATTCGACGTTGTGGCAGATCGTTCGGCTTCAGTTCTTGCACGAGCTGTATTTTATACGGTTTTACACCAAGATCTTTGCGTAAAATCTTCCATGTGGTCGAATAACACAAACCCAATTGCTGCGAACGGCGACGAATCGACATTTCACGGTCTTCAGCAACACTCTCAGAAACAGACGCAATATTCTCTTCTGTACGCACTGTACGCATTCGTGTGGTTGGTTTAATGTCCAATAATGTAAACTGAGTGCGAAACTTAGTCACAATCGCATTAATTGTTTGCTCACTTGGTCGATTATGTAGACCATAAATCGGACGTAAAGCGCGAAACACATTTCGAACCGAACACTGATTTTGGTAATAAAATTCAATGATTTGCAAGCGTCGCTCGTTAGTAAGACTAATTATTATGAAATGTCAAAGCATACTGAGCATCATTCTCTTTTACACCATGTCTGAAATCCCGCGTGATCTGTCAAATACTAATGCATGAAAATCCTAATCTCAAAAAAATCACCCTTTATATCTATTTGAAGAATCTTCTTTATTGTTATTGTGTAAATGTTTTTTTAAAATAAAATGTTCTTATTATTATTGTTACACATTTTAACGAAATATGTTGCTTATAATCTGGAACAAACTATTTTATTTAAATAGTTTTCTTATTCATGAGTAATAAATAGTTTATTATACAAAATGTATAAAACGGATCAAAAATGACTAGACATATTATCCTTCAGTGATAAGCAACTGACAAATAAATAAACAATATTCATCCCATCATAACGAGGTATAATTTTGTTGAAAATTATAAGTTTTGCAACTTAAAAAAATTCGAAATCTTTTAACATTTCTTATGAGTCTGAAAACGTGTATAGGTTAAATTTAATATATTTATTTACATTGCAGGTGCGTACTTATTGGAGTGATAAAATTATTCTTATAGTCACCATCAATCAATCATTCTTTTGTCATTTAATGAAATGCAACGTTATCAGAGGAATTGCAATTTGTTTGAAACGAGATGGGAAAAAATGCAAGAAAACAATCATGTTTTCCTAAAATCCTTACTAAGAGTATAATCCCTAAAAAAAGTTGTCAGTTTTATCAACATACAGAAATCGAAAATTGAAGAATTTTAATGTATTTTTGAATCAGTCTAGTGTGTAGGTGCATTTGAAAATAGACTTTTGAAAGCCCGTAAGGCATGTTTGTGAAGGGATATATTACAGAATTGGTATTAAAATTGATAAATGATGTTTTTTTGTTTTATTGTAGGTATCACTTCCATGTTTCACAGGACCCATGGTTTAAAATTTCAATTTGACTTTAATTTGATATATTTCATAGAAATTAAACAAAAGCTTATGCATTGAGGATACAACAAACACTATTCGGACATTTTTCAGAATGGAGATATTTTTTGTCATGGATGCAAATATTTAAATTCTTCAAAACAAAAAAAATACATTAAGGTTGTCCTTAATTTAATTGTTTAACATGAAAATTTTGCTTGAAAAATAAACAATTTCAAGTTTGATAGCCTGAAGTCGATACGAAAGATATGAAAGACCTTAAAGCTTATGACTTTTTCGCAATGGATAAGTTCACGAAATGTTTGTTCAATTCAGAACCTCAGATGACGCTATTTAAGCTGTTTTCAGCTCTTCATAAAAACTTCCATTTTTTTCAGTTTTTGGAGGGTTCTCAAAATTTAAAAGGATGGTCAATGATATTCTTAAGAGGCTGTTTGTGACCCACACTGATAACTTCAAATTGGTGCTTTTAAAAATTTTTAAATAATATTCTTTGTACTAAGCAAAATAGTCGTCCATTAAGGTGTGAAAAGTGTGTGAAGTTAAAAATTCAAGATCCAGCTATTAAGGTATATGAATAATGATATTTATACATTTATTTTTGCTAGAACTTGTAGGAAAAAACTGTGAATCCAAGTTTTTTAGAACTTAAGGTGAAATTAGTTTGAAATCAACATCGTTTTTTCTTAACAAGATATTTGAATAAAAACACATTTTTAATAATTTTTGTTAGTGATTTCTCTGATACAACTAAACAGCTACAATCGCAAGAGATCACGCAATTCTTTTCAGGCCAAGTCACTTGTTACCAAAAGCAGAAATGAAGTTTGAACGTTTTATAAGCAGATGAAACGAAATTCACAAGTGCATAAACCTAGAACCGAAGGTTGGCAGGACGAAAGGGGAAACATCATAGTGGAACCGCAGTCAATGCTGAGGATATGGAAGGACCGCTTCTGCAGACTGTATAACGGTGACGACGAACCGATGATGATCCATTCAACATAGAAAGCCAACAATTCCGTCCTCCCGACTTAGACCAAGTAAAGATTGCCATATCTAAGCTGAAGTCTAATAAAGCCGCTGGAGCGGATGGCTTGAATGCCGAGCTCTTTAAAGCAGCTGGAGATAAGTTGGTTAGGAGCATGCACCAAATTATCTGTAAGATATGGTCGGAAGAAAGCATGCCCTATGATTGAATGGAACCTCAGTATTGTTTGGCCGATCCTGAAAAAAGGAAACCCTCTAAGCTGCCCCAACTATAGAGGAATCAGTCTATTTAACATCTCCTGTAAAATCTTCTCTGCCGTTATATGTGAACGCCCTTTGTCAACAACCTGATAGGTCTTTATCAGTGTGGTTTTAGACCAGGAAGGTCACAGTTGATCAAATATTCAAAATAATGGAAAAAACCCAAGAACACCAAATTGACACCCACCATCTTTTCATCGATTTAAAGGCCGCATATGACAGCATCTACAGGGACGAGCTGTATAGAGCCATGTCTAGTTTTGGAATCCCTGCCAAACTCGACCGTTTGTGCAGGATGACCATGGAGAATTCACGCTGCTCCATAAAGGTTGGAAACAACTTAACAGAACCTTTAGATGTCAAAAAAGGCTTTAGACAAGGTGATGCGCTTCCATGTGATTTTTTTTACATCCTGCTTAAAACAATAGCAGAAAACAACTCCAGCGCTGAGATCAAACGCAGAATAACTCTTGCTAGCCGCTGTTTCTTTGGACTAAGAAAGCAATTGAGTGGTAAAGTCCTCTCTCGAGGGACCAAAGTGTAGCATATAAGACCCTTATCATCCCCGTCCTGTTATACGGTGCAGAAGCATGGACTATGACAAAAGCGGATTAAAGCACCTTAGGTTGGTTCGAGAGAAAAGTTCTTCGTGTGATCTACGGTCCCGTATGCTGTATGCATCGAAGAGGAGTGGAGGAGAAGATGGAACGACGAGCTGTACGGGCTGTACAGCGACGTAGACTTAGCCAGAAGGGTAAATGTCCACCGACTAAGATGGCTGGGTCACAAAGGGAAACCAATGCTCCGGCCTGGAAAGTCTTCGAATCCACAAGCATAGGACAGCGCAGTAGAGGAAGACCGCAGATATGGTGGCTCGCACAAGTGGAAAGTGACCTCATCCAACTGAAAATTGCGTTCCACATTCGCGTAGTACGGCTAAAAATGAATCTCTGTAGTTCATAGTACGGATGAAGTTGGGCTCAAGAGTAAACTAATGAGCATTCTAAGAAGCGTGGGTATTACGGATAAATTGTTTATGGGGAAGAATGCAACTGGTTATTTTACTAGAGCATAGTCCGTTAAAATAACGGTACAAAATGGTGAGACAAAAAACCTTGTGTCGATGTTTGAATGACGTAAGCGAGTTGATGATGTTAATGTCGCCAATCATTTTAAAAGCTATTTTTTTAATACTCTCCAAGAGGCTTAAGTAAGTTATTGGAGCACCAGCCCAGAGATGAGAGTTATATTCAAGTTTCGGACGTATATAGGTTTCGCAATATCGAAGACTGCGGATCAGGTGGCTAGCAAAAGTGAAAAGTGACCATACCAAACTTGGAATGCGCATCTAAAGACATCTAGCTTGGCACCGAACTAGATCGAAAAGTTTGTTGGATGAGGCCCTTGTTCACACAGGACTGTAGCTCCACTAATAAGGTATTATTGCTTTTAGTTTTATTTTTCTACAAATTTTAATATGAATTTTAGGTCGATTATTTAGCAAAAAATGATTTAATTTTTTCTAAACTTATGTCTTGAAAAGAGTTAAAAATATCAAGTGTAAAACATTATTTGTCACTTTTATTAAATTGGGTTTGAATGTTTCTTTAACGTTATTACTTCTAGAAATGCACCATGTATTTAGAAAAGAATACGTTGACTTTATGCAGAAAAAATAAGGAACAATACGGTAAAAAATAAGAATTTATTTGATCGCTTAAGATATCGTTAACAGTCATTATTGGAAAAGCGTTTAAATACCAAAAAAAATATAGAGGTCTACAAATACTCCAATTCAACTTATTAAAAACGTGAAAATGTCTATAGTCTTTCCATTCGTAAGATATGACTGTTGCAAAACAGACTCCAAAAGACACTACAATACTCCAGATTATATTTTAAGAAGGCTGAGAAAAGGCATTTGAGTGCGTATAAGGATCAGAAAATTCCTTTGTCTTCTTTCGTACCATACCAAGAATTTCTTAGGCTTGGTGTACCATAAAATCAATGAAAATTTTTACACTCAAAAGCATTCAAGAAAACTGAGGAAATACATTAGAACATGGCTGCAAGTCTTCGATAGCTTCTCAAATTTCATCTTTTAGGTATTAAATTGATGGAAATCGTGAAAACTTTTTTGGGAAATTTCGATTGTTTTGATACTTTTGTGACGCGTAGCCTCGTTTTGTTGAAAATAAATTTCATTGTCCACATCACTGTTTTTTTAAATTCAGATTTGATTCTTAACATTACTATTTTGTTCTGAGATTGTTCTTTGTACAACTTTTCGAAATTGCAGCCATGTTTGTTGTGAATTTTCACAGCGTCTTTGAATGAATGCACACATTCATGCTCAGTTAGATAAATTAAAATACAGAATACAATAAATAACATTGCGGCAGCCAACAAAATTAAATGGTGTTTAATAATATCAATGTTTTCTTTCGAAAAACAATAAAAATCGCGGGCACTAGAGGTTAAGTTTTAAAAGCATTTAATTATCTTAACCCAAACTTTCTGATAAATGAATTACTATTTATTTCCCGAAATAAAAGCCATCCCTTCCGTCGTATTTTCAATGAATTTTTGGTCTTAAACCAACATGACATTTTAATAAAAATCAAATTACGTAAACTTGTGTCCTTTTTAAATTTATATATTTGACATGTCTTTAAAATAGGTGTTTTACAAAATAAAAATCAATTTTTTCAATTTTTTTCCGAGAATCGTTATGATCATCCTTTAATTTGTTTATGAAGAAATTTATTTTTCATGAGGAATATGTTAAAACTTTTAACATCATAACTTTAACAAATAAATGGTTTAAGCAAGTGCTTGACGCCTCAAATGTTTCCATGAATTATTCTTAATCGACTTATTAGGAAAATCAACTTGTATCCTTCGACTTCGGTATCGTGAAACCAACTCAGAATCAATTTTGAATGAGAGATAGTAATGACAGTTGTTTCCAACGAAATGTGTGTAGCCGTGAATTATAGAAATTGGGAGATTGATTGAATGAGAATCAAAAAGAACGTCGAATTCTATAAATAAATGTTTCAATGGAATTTTACACCAACGCTTGTAAAAATTTCAAAATATCTTAAATTCAAGCAAATTTTAACTAAGTACTTTTAAAAAACTCAACATTTATAGATATACTCACTTTGCATATGGAGAATGATTTGGATAGTGTCCAAATGGTGAGCAATAAGTTATTGTCAAATTCTTCGGTAGTTGCACATCCTGCGTGTCCGAAATTAATGCCGCCGGTGTAGCACACAATATCGCCAACATCCATATCAATGTGGCAGTTAAAACCGTCAAAGGACGAGTCTGTGTTGTATTTTTGAATTGAAAACAAACAACAACAAAAAAGGGAGAGAGAAAATGAAAAAACAAAAATGCAAATATAATCCATCATCATCCTTGAATTGAGTACAAACAGGACTCGTATGTGCATATAAACAACGTACCTGTAATTTTCTCAGTGGATTCACAATGGCACAGTACCTTTCACCAGATAAAGCTGTTAACGTAAACACTGACACTCCGATCGAAATATCCTTAGCACATTCGGTGACCCGGCACAACGTTGCACCCCATGGCCATGAATCGAGTACGTATGGCACAGAGGCCAAAGGTACACAAATTATAATTACCAGAAGGTCTGCTAGTGCCAATGATAAAATGTATCTGCAAGCAATCAAAAAAGAAATGAACAAGAAGTTAGTTATGCATATTTTGCATATATTTTAAGATGGTAGATATTAAATGCATACACTATAGTTATTAATAATAGTCTTATTTAAAAAGTACTCCGTCCTGCGTAAGGACATGCTCATACACAATGTGTTTATTGTTGAAAGTTTTAAAGCCTTTCGGTTGTGATTTAGCTTAGTAGAGCTTATATTTTTTTTTGGTTTTGCTTTTCTCAACTCGAAGAGGACGATGACGACTATACGAACGTCCACCGTCTATCATTGCTGTCATTGCAACGTAATAGCTGTCAGGCATTTTTTTTGTACATTCGGATTTTAATTTCCGTCAACGGACCATGATTCAGTATGTTATGAAAAACAAAGAGGTTTTGCTTTAAAAATAAAATGCTCACTTTTCCACCTAATAGCCTTTGGGTTTCTATATTATGATGAGAATCCTACTTTGAAAATATGGAGGGTAGTTATAATCGGGGTGCTTCGTTAAAGGTATAAAGACATTACGGCGGTGAAGCTTCAACATGCGAGCAGTATTGTTATATAGGCCAACAGCGTTTTTCGAAACTGTCACTTGCATTTCGAATTTTGTCAATCTCATTTTCAAAGAACTTTTTGTATCTAACTTAAGGTTTATTTAGATGATACTGGCATTAAGTCCGTGAATCTTTTCGGATTGTTGTTAAAAAATAAATCAAAAGGATCAAATGGCATCTCCGAGGGATCCAATTGAGTTTAAAAAATCAAATAAGGGCCATTTAAATCAAAATTTACGAACACTTTATTCAACCGTTTTCAAAATTTCCAAGTTTTTGCTTATATTTTGAAAAGTTTGACACGTAATAGTATTTGAATTCAACGTACTTATGGGCGTGATAGTCCGGGAAATATCTGGTATTTAAATAACATGCGTATCCAGCTCGGACCTTAGCTAGCTGCCTTCAATCTCGCACGCCAAGTTGGTTGATGTCCTATAAATCTCGGTCTTCCTCTACTGCATCGTTTCTTGAGATTGGATTCGAAGATCTTTCGGGCTGGTGGCTTTATGTCCATTTATTCTACATTAATCAGCCACCTAAGACTTTTATCCTTTTAAACAGAACAGTGTCACTGTACAGCCCATGCAGTTCATCGTTGTATCTTCTCCTCCACTCGAAGCAATTTAAGATCTTCTCATCTTGCCTTTACAAGGTACAAGGCTCAGCACTATAATTGAGAACCGTGTTGATGGGTGTCTTATAGAGGGTGTCTTTAGATGAGGACTTTACTGTTCTCAATTGCTTTCTAATTCCAAAGAAGCATTTAAATGCAAGATTTATTTTCGGTCGTATTTAGTGCTGGAATTACCTTCTGAATATATAGCGGTGACTGGGTAGACAATGTCCTTAACAAACTCAGAATTATAGCTGTCCATGGTGAAACTTTTGTCCAAGACTTCTTTAATGAAAGCATATTCTTGGCCTTGGCTCTCATTGTTCACTAAATCCATCTTGTTTGCAAAGCTCAAAAAAGTCTAATGACATCATGCTCTAAACTTCCAATTATGTCAATAAATTGAGTTATTAAACGGACCTTTAGAAGATTGTGCCTATTCTATGGACGGTAGAGCAATTCTTTCCAGAACGATGTTGAAAAAACCGTAACCGTGCATTGCCTTGTCAAAAGCATTTGATAGAGCAGCGTGTATTCTATATCAACATTCTGCAGAAACGGATAAGTTTGACAGGGATGCCAAAACTACAAATTTCTCTCTTAAACTGTTTCCAATAGATGTTGTCTTACGCGGCTTTAAAATCGATAAAGAGATGGTGCGTATGGATTTGAAACTCCTTGGTTTTTTTTTTCAAGATCTGCCGTAATGTAAATATTTGGTCAATGGTGCAATTTCCTGGTCTGAATCCACATTGATAAGGACCTTTTAGCGGCTTCAGACGTTCACATAACACCGCAGAAAGGATCTTACGCAATGCAAAGGGTCTCCCTTCTTTAATATTGGCAAACTAAGCTGAAATTCCATTCATTGGGAATGCTTTCGTCCAATAATATTTTGCAGATGATTTGGTCAAGTCAAGTCATCGTCTGCTGCTTTCAACAATTTGTCAGTGATGAAATTAGCTCCAGCAGCCTTGTTGGACTTAATTCTCGATATAAAGTTCGGTTTGGTTGAGCCTCGATCGGAAAAGGATATTGCAGTCTCTTGTGATTGTAGCCACCTTAAGTCGAATCTTTTCACAATACTTCACTGTTTTGGCTTGGATCGGAAAACCAGTAGCCTTACATTGGACACAACGAGATAGTTATCCGAATCAATTTTGGCTTCGTTAATGTTTGGACATCCTGTATACTGGAGAAGTGTCGTGTGTCAATCGCAATTTGGTCTTACTAGTTGCAAGTTGATTGATCAGGAGATTCTCATGTCCCCTTCTGGATATCAAGATGTGTGAACTGCATTCAAGCTACCAGAATGTCTCACATTGGTTTAAGTAAATGCCGCAAATGAGGGAAGAAGCCATGGATAATTTCAAGAGCATTTGTTTGTTAAAGATATTTCTATTGTTAATGATGTACTTTCCTCCTAACATGAAATAAACATCAATTAATTTCTCATAAGAAAATACCCGTGTTTTGTTGGAAACACATTTTTTAACATTTATTTGAGACTCCAATGGATCTTACGTGATTTCGTTCTCAAATGTTGGTACGATTGATATTGCATTTGTATCTCGATGCCTGTGTTCGTTAAGTAGTTTTGCATTTGGAATCATGTGTTTTTCATTGGTGAAGAAATAAATCAATAATATTTAGCTTTCTTAATGAAAATGAACTTACTGGGCTTATTTTGCAAGAGAAAACAATAGACAAGATAGTTAAGTTTTGCTATGCTTTCATCAAAGGTTTATCTCAGTTAAGATTAAATAAATCTTTTTGGTGTTTATACCTAACAAGAACATTTAAAAATAACAAAAAAAGCATGACAGCACTTTCTAAAATTCAAATGGTGTTTCGATGTTTCTTATGTAGTGCAAGTGAGATAGTTTGATTCGTGTTAAGCATTGAAGAACTGATTAGTTCAGCACCATATACGAATATGCTACCAACTCCATACGCATTTTTTTTTAATTGGATTAAAACAAAACTTTATTTTTTGTACACAAACATGCAAATAAACAGACTATAATGCATTATCTGTAAAACCAACTCCTCCACACAGGTTTTTCTTCACAAATGTTGACTCCATTCGCCGCGGGGAATCAAGCTCATTTCAACTCGATTCAGGTATATAAAGAATTGCGTCGAGCTTCTTCACCACATGGTAATGTAGTAGTCTACGAACAAACCCCCGTCTTTAAGTTTATTTTTTATTCCGAAGCTGCTATTGTTAAATGAACTTATTTTATAGAATATCAATTTCCAGATGTTTCTTTACTATTTTTTCTTAAAAAATTGTTCATTTTATTAGTTATAGTTTTTGTTTTGATGAAGTTAATTTTCACAAACCTTTGTAATGCAATACTAATTTTATTAGTTTTATAATAAATAATTAAATTATTTATTTTACAAGTAGGTAACCAAACTAATCACTCAAAAATAAATCAAATTGCATCCACTGCAGCTGCCGATCGACCAAAGCCCACGAAGTTCCAAACAAGAAGAGAACTAAAAAGTTCTTCAACGGATGTTAATGGCCGGTCATGTTGGATGTCAAAAAGGTGACTGGTGACAGGCTAGGTGTCGCGTTCAAGTGCGTGGTTATTGTATTGCGTTCAATTGCATTCATTTGGATGTCACTACAGGGGTCCCCCTTTGCTGGAGCAAAAACGTATACACTTGCCTTCGTTGATAGTGCTTCTTGAGATTAAAATTGGTCTACCGTGGACTGGAATTATTTGTCTTCACATGTGGATATTTTATAGGCGGATTTGAGTCTGTGAATTGAAATATAAACTTTCTTGTTTGGCAAAGCTACCTTGAATGAATGTGGTTGTCGCTCAAGTACTGCGTACGGTCCAGAGTAGGCGGGTTGCAATGGGCGTTGCACATGGTCGTTTCGGATGTATACATGGGATGCTGTTTTCATTTCTCTCGGGATAAACACCGGTTTCAACATACGGCTGGAGTACATAAGTGCGAGCATTTGAAGAGTCTCTCTCAAATCTTGGATGAAGCTGACTGGATATCTTTGAGTTGAGTCTCCTTCGAAGAAGTCTCCTGGTAGACGTAGTTAGGTGCCAAACATTAGCTGAGCAGTAACCCGAGGAGCACGACTGGAAGTGAAGTCACCCAATTGTCAGATCTGTGTGCAGTTAGTGCGGCTTTAAGTAAGCGGTGCCAGCTCTCCACCACCAGCCAAGAATTTGAGAAAAGCAATGAAACAAGGAAGATTCAAATCGCCGGCCTTGATCTGTTGTCAACCGTTGAGGGCAAGCGAATCGAGAAATGCATCAGCTTCAGAGTCGACAGCGTATCGCTCGATCGATGCACGTGAGCAGATAGCTGAAGCCGCTGCAGGTTGACAAAGGGCCCACAATATCGATGTGCACGTGCTCCGTCTGTTAGCCGTACCGAATGTTCCCATTGGCGGGTTTGTATATGTCAGTGCACTTTTCTACTCTGGCACTGGCATTGTTTTACGCGACGCTCTTACTCCGGGATGGTTGAGGTCTTGTACGCTCTTAAAAGCTGTTCGCCTGAATGGTTTAGGGATGAACGGTCTAGCTCTTCCCGAAATTGTTTTACAGACTATTTCAGTTTCGCTACCAGGAACGACAAAGTTAGCAAAACAAATTTTTGACTTACCGATTTTAACTTTTCTAGCTCCTTGTCTGTTTTCTGCACCTTAGCGATCGAGTTATAATCTATACAAAGGGGACTGTCAATGGCTGCGATCATTGAAAGAGCATATGCTGCTGCCTTTCCTGATCCGCTAACGTGACAGATGTCGGTGGAGAAATGGGAGATATATTCCAAATAGAGTTGTCTCTGCAGTATTGTGATCGAAGAATATAGCGCAAGATCGCCCCTCGATGTAACGCCGAAAGTGTTCAATTGTCAGCTTGATTGCTATTAATTCACGATAGGTGCTTTACTTCGTTTGTCGCGTTGACAGAGCCTTGGAAAAAAAAACAAGGGGTGTAGACTTCCCATCGACGACTTGAAGAAGCTGTGTTAGAAGCGTCGGTCATGAGGTGAAATTCGGAGTCTGGGAGGGGATGTGCCAACCTGGCGACTTCGGCGAGCGACTGGCAACAGCGAAGAAAAGCTGCTTCGGTGTAAGGTGACCAGACATTTTAAAGAGCGGGGCCTGGTGCAATGCCGCATGTAATAAGCTCAGCCTAAAAAATTTAGAGCACCGAGAAAACGCCAGATTTCCGTGATTTTTTTTTGGCTTTGGGAATTCTGCCATTGACTTTACTGCATCTTGAGATGGTCTAATGCCTTTTGCGTCTACTTGATATCCGAGGAATATGATAGATGACTTACTGAATTCGCATTTGTCTCTATTTAGGCTGATGCCGTTTTTGCTGAGACGTTTGAAAATTTCCTCCAAATGCTTGACGAAATTAGCATGTCATCTATGTAGGTGAAGACAAATTCTAAGCCACCGAATATGGAGTCGAAGAAGCGTTGTTGAGTTTGGGCGGCATTGCGAAGTCCAGAATGTCGACAAATACCCTCTCTCACCATGCGTTGAAACTCTTCTTCTGCCTGCATGTAATATTTGGGCGGAATCGGTCTTGTATTGCAGAAAACTGGTGGGCCAACATTTTCCAGATGATGATGAACTGCATGTTGTGGATTTAGGAGTGCACTAACTATAATAGTAACTGTAGGGAAGCGCTGAAGCAAATTCGTGCAGACGTCATCGTGGTTGATTGCATTTAAAGAGCCTTCATCCGATGACGTAAGAGTATGAGAAGTTCTGCAATTGGAACCTTGGTCCTCATTTTCTTTATACACCTCGTCACACGATTCCAATGACATCGAATATAAAGAAGAATGGCAGGCAGTGGATGTATATGAATTATTTTTGTTATTTAAAAAAAAATTATTTCAAGCGCAGGGTCAACAATGTAATGAAACACTAAATTCATTAATAAATAATTATAATATTTATTTTTCTAGTTACAAAACTGATCACTTAGAAATAAATTAAATTGCATCCACTGCATCTGCCGATCGAGCAAAGCCCACGAAGTTCTAAACAAGACGAGAATTTAAAAGCTCTTCAACGGATGTTAGTGGCCGGTCATGTTTTTCTGTCAAAAAGATGACAGGTGACAGGCAGTCAGCTGGGTGTCGCGTTCAAGTGCGTGGTTATTGTAGTGCATTCAATTGCATTCATTTGTATGTCACCACACCTTTATTCTATTTGTGTTTTTTTATTATTATTCTCACAGGTCTTCTTTCAGTTGTACCAATTTTTAAATACAAAAATCTGGCTACTGTCGATGGGTTTTCTTGGGAATTATCTACTATACTATTTATAGAATGCCAAAACGGGAAATACTCTTCTTGAATGTCAACATAAAAACTTTTATGGTAAGCCCTGTATTATTACCGTAACAAATATTTTGTATGGTATAACAACCCTGTAACCCTGTCGAATGTAGTGAGCTGTTCAAAAGTCTTAAGCCCCTGTAATACTTTTAGCCTTTTGTTAAAATTTTGTTTTTCATCAGTATTTTTCGTTATAACATTGTGCACCTATGTCAATATAGGATGTAGTCTTTTTTTGGGATGGGTATAAGTCGGGGTTTTAACTGAAGGAAGTAAGAATATTTTGTATTCATGCGTAGGGTAGAATTATAGAATTAAGTCCTTCTTTTATATTATTTATTATTTATGTTTGAGCAATAAAATAACTATCGTGTCAGTATTAATAAAGTCTCCCATGTCCTGAATGGCAACCATACTGTGCTATGAATGCTGCAATGAATATATATCTATGTATGTATGCATATAAGTAAAGTGAATCATTGTATTTTTCTTGTTTATTGTCAATGTTCTTAAATTTGCATAAGCCATGGCCATCGCCATTAGCAATATAAATGTGTATTATTATGAAAGATATGGTATTGGAGCTGAGCCATGCTGATCCTTAAATATTTACAGGATAATAAACAATTGCAATTTTTATATAGTTATAGCTCACGCAGACATTTAGTTCTTTATAAGAATATACATGTGTACATATTTATGACTTTGAAGTTTGTTGGCATTGCATTGCCTGCATGGGTATGATCTAGGGACAATGATTTAATTTGCTGAATTAAAGGAAAGGTTTACCAAGATTCCATGTAATTTTTGGTTTTATTGAAACAGAACCGAGCCAAATTGCATAGATAAATATGTACATAAAAACTTATTCTCGAAAGTCGAAGTTTTCTAAAATAATCACATAAATTAGGAGTTAATCTTGAAGTTTGGAAATTAAAAAAGAAACATACTTTTAAGAAAATGCAGACAGTGCGTAATTCTATTAGATTTTATAATTGTTCTCTTAATTTTTTTGTTTGATTGGATTGATTTTTGTTTGGAACATTATTGAAAAATTAGTATTTTTGTAGAAAAATAAATTTAAAAGATTAACATAAAATTAAAGGTACAATAAATATTAATACCATTGTACAATCACACCTGCATCCTAGTCCAGTAGTTGAATTCTGTTTCTTTCGAATTAAATAAAGCTCAATTTATTCATTTCATCGAAATGACTGATTCAAATTAAAGTAAATCCCAATAATTAAACTTAAATGCAATCAAATTAAACTCAAAAAAGGATAAAACTCGTATTGAAGGATAATCTCCTTCAAACATAGAAATTCTCAAGAAGATGATGTTTTTGTTTTTATTTTTTGAGAAGTATTTAGAAGAGAGATTTCATTCAAATTATCGTGATTACGAAGAAATTGGAAAAGTGGAATTCTTTGGCACATTTTACAAGAAGTTTTAAGTCTATCGTTGTCAATTTAACGTCAACCTAACCAGACAGGATAATTGGTTTAATCGATTTTCTTCTTCTAATATAAAGAAAGGAACTTTTACATTTCCGTTTTATGTGTTTAATAAAATTGTTGTAATTTAACTTAAGTTCAATTGCTTCTTAGGAGTAGGTAACGTATTTTTAGACTGTCAATGAGGATAGGAACATTTCTTTAGTTGCTTCAGTTTTGCTTTTTTCTATAAATACATTAAGAAAAAGTTATTTTTTAAATGAAGTAAGATGATATATTTGACAATATTAATTTGCATAAAGATAAGGGAATCTGTTTAGAAGTCATTGACACTTTTAAAATAGCAATAGTTATATATATCGATGCCATCTTATTGAAAAATAATAAATCAATAATTAATAAGGTATTGCACCAGTCCATGGAGAACCAGAACCTAGAGACTTACAACTTTCAAGCATTCCTGTGCGCGTGTCATATCAGGGATAGAGGGGACCAACAGTTTTGGGCCGAATACGAGGGGCTGATTTTAGAAAGCACTTCTCAAGAGATGAAATATTCTTGGAGGATAATACAAAGCAAAATAAAGGGAACACATAAAATTACAGAAATGTTCATTGATTTTTTAAAATTCTGTACCATAGTGAAAAATATTGGAAAATTAATTTCAGAAATGCAGTTAAGTTAAAGTTTTGTGATAATTTGAGGGCAAAACAAACTTTAAGTACTAGGGTGAAAAAATATGTTTGGACATTTTTAAGTTCCTGTAGGAAGTTATTATTAAAATCAGTACGATACGTTCTAGAATTTTGTATCGTTCTTTATATCTCAAGAACCCGTACAGATATCGACTTCACATTAATTAAGTTACACACATAAAGATGCAGAAATGACTCAAAAAAATAAGTGGGTGGTTTTCTTATTATAGTATTTTAAAAAAGCGAAAGTTTTGGTTTACCCAAAACATCTCATGAGCCAATAACGCTAGAGGCTTGAGTGAATTGTATATTATAACCTGACGTTGTGCCAAACTACGAGTAGTATAATTTTGAAATTGACGGTTTTTTTAACTGAAAAAAAAGGGACAACAAATTATCTATCTCCAAAATAATTTTATAAAACGAAGAATAATGTTTTTGACATCTTGATTAACTATCTTAGAAAAATCCAATTTACGTTTATTTGTTTATATAAATATAAGGAATAAAAACTTTTAAGAAATGCTAACATTGGTAAAAATTTTTTTTTTGAAATTAAACAGTTTCATTACATTCAAAATATTGTTGGTAACTTTTTTTTATTTTTTAATTTCTTAGAAAATGTAACTTACAATTTTTTAACAAAGTTCAAAAAATTTTTTGACTTAAGTATTAAGCTTCAAATTATTTATGTTTTGTTATAGTTAGGAATATTTTGTTAAAGTTGTAATCAAGACAAATTTGCCAAACGGGATGGAAAGTTATCAGTGTGGGTCTTATCCCAGGCTCTTTTCTTAAAAAGGGTTATTTTTAAAAGCTATGATAAATTAAAAAAAAAATACAATTAAAAAATGCATGAAATCTTAAATTGAATAGATGGACCGTCCTCTATATAATTTAATATTTAAAGATTATTTAATGCAAATGTTGACTTTGACTGTGCCTCAAATAGTCCGTCTGCTTCAATGAAGCGAGCTTGAACATAACCCCACAAAAAATAGTCTTAACTCGTTGAATCGCAGATCTTAACGGCCAATTGACCTGTCCCGATCGTGAAATAAAATGTTCATTGAACTTCCCTCTCAATAAGTCCATTGTTGCGCGTGCTGTGTGGCATGTGGCACCGTCTTGTCGAAACCACATTTCATGCAAGTCAAGCTCTTGCATTTTGAGCAAAAAAGGTTAGATATCACCTCACGGTAACGCCCACCATTCACAGTAACGTTACGATTCCGATCATCTTTGAAAAAGTACGGTGCAATGATGCTACCAGCCCATAAACCGCCCAAACTGTGACTTTTTCTGAGTGCATTGGTAGTTCTTGAAAAACTTCTGGCAACACAAGAATTTCACGATGAACTTTCTTAACAGAGCACGCATTTTTATAATAAATTCAATAATTTGCAAGCGTTGTTCGTTTTTAAGACGTTTAATGGCTAAATTATAGACCAAACTAAAGATGTTTGACAGTAACACAAAACACAAAACGTACGTCAGCTGTTTAGACCAGTGGTGTCGCCAAAAAGATAATAGCTAAAAAATCACCCTTTAGTAAGACAATATATTTTTTTGCAAATTTTAGATTGTTAAGAAACTCTCCATCAATTTTTAGGGGGGAGTACAATTACTCAGGCGACAAAGTTTAATGGCGGATTTGTATACAACAGTAAAAAACTAGCATTTTACTATGAGAGGGGGGGGTCTATCTACCCCTGTTTAGGCGGCAGGAACAATTTAAAAAATATGCACGAATGACAAAAAATACTTAAAAAATATTGGTAAAACTTACAACTCAGTTTTATTTATTTTAAAACCAGCACTTTTATCTATTAGCTTGTTTTTAAATCAATTGAAAAATATGCATAGTCTTTGAAAACAATTGTTTTAGTCTCAAAATTTGGGCAAGAAAAAGTTAAAAAAAATGTTTAAAGTGTAATTTTTCTAAACTTTAAGATTATCTACTGTTTTTTTTTTTTAATTCTTTGCTCTGATTTGTTTTTGATTAAAAACTGAAAACTAGATGATTTTATGTCTTCAAGTTCTTGAGAAAATAGAGGTAGACTCACCCTCCCATAGTAAAAAATGATTGTTTTTACCTTTTACTGTTGGCAATTTGTATTACTTAAGATTTTTATTAGAAATTCTGGATGTTGTCTTCGTGCATTTATATTTTCTCTATAATTCTAATAAATTTATTATTCAATCCTTGTTTTTTTAACGATTTCCAAATAGCTGCATGTTCAACCGTATCGAATGCTTTAAAGAAGGTGATGAATGCTAGATTAAGATCAAGTATTCAAGTATTCGTTGCACTATTTAATTATTTGGTTTATTATGTGGAGGTGGTCCGTTGAGGCAAAGCCCCATCGGAAGCCGACGTAATCTCTGCGGTTGTTGCTCATATGGCTTATTACAAATGCTTCTAAATAGACATTTCTATGCTCAAATGGTAGACATGTACATTTAAGAGGACACAAGCGTCCACAGGTTTTTCTCAAAACCCACAAACAAACTCCTTACAATTTTGAGGAATTAAGTAATTCTTTGAACAATAACTCAACTTCTGACAGTAAAAAGTATTATAAAGTAAGATAAATAATTAAAAACACAACTTCTACTAAGTCTATTCAAAAATAAGTGTTCACTGTTATTGAAGAAAAAAACAATTATTTTAAAATTTCCTCATTAAAAAAGATAAGCAATGATGTGTCAATTGCATAGAGAAAAGTCCTTCTTACGAGGAAACTTATTAATTTCAAGTGGAAAACTTATTATGAAGTGTTTTCCTCTGTTTGCAAACAGAATTATTAAAATGAAACAATAAACTTTAACTTTCTTCTTATTTTTTTTATCTTTTTTCATTCTCATTATTTTTTAACATGTATTTTGCATAAATAAAAATATTCAGAACCAGAACCAGAAGGTCTTAGGTTTAATTCTCAGAGGAGATTTATAAGAACAGATTTATGTTTTATAAAAATAGAGAATTCAGTAACATTTTATTTATGAAACTAAAAATGGAAATCTTACAATTGAATTCATTGAATCAGGGTTGATATTTCAGGGGTAGAAAGTGTGAATAATAATTATATGTGTAGAAAACTCTACCAAACGCGGGGTATTGATTTTTGTTGAATCCCTTAAGGAAGTTTATTCTTCTTTTCCATTAAAAATAAGAACTTTATTATCCTTACGTCAAATTTTTGATAAAGGGTGTCTTACCTTAGAGATAATGCCCTTTAGAACAAATTTAAAAATAGTGAACAAGTATTATTATTATTTAAAAAAAAATATCTATACTCAAAAACTTGTGGCTTACATTTTGTTATGTCATAAGCTACATTTCTTAAACTAAGCCACAAAAATAATCTTAATGCTCTAATTTTATATTGATTTACTTCAAACACTTTTTCAGCTTTAAAAGCGAATTTTGTTGGTCCTAAATGAAGGAGTAGCTTCAAATTGGAACTAAGTAAAGGGTGATTTTTTAGCTTTTATCTTTTTGGCAACACTGGTTTAAACAGCTGACGCACGTTTCGTGCTTTGTTTCATAATAACACTAATTCAGTTTGGTCTATAAAGTAACCATTAATCGTCTTACAAACGAACAACGCACATTTTTAACTTCCCATAGGAAGTTATTGTAATGGGTCCGATTTGTCAAATTGAAAATTTTGACAATTCTCGACCTTTCAAGGTCCCTTGAGTCGAAATAAAAGATGTCTGAGATGTCTGTGCGTGCGTGTGTACGTTCGTCCGTACGTTCGCGACGTTTTTTTCGTCGTCTATAGCTTAAGAACCAGAAGACATTTCGATTTCAAAAAAAATGTTATACAGATAATAAGGCAGAAAGATGCAGAAAGGGCTCTCAAGAAAATTGCGTGGGTGGTTTTTTTACCATAGCGGTTTGTAAAAAAGGTGAACATTTTGGTTAACCCTAAATATCTTACGAACCAAAAATGCTAGAGACTTGAATTAAATTTTATATAATATATTGTAACCTGATATCAAAGAAGTATATTTTATGGAAAAAAAACCTTTCAACGGTTTTTTTTATAAATCAAAAAATCTGAAAAAAATGTATCACCTTCAAAATTTTACGACTAAAAAATGATTTCATATCCAAAACAATTTTGTGGAACGAAGAATAATAATGAAGAATAATAAAAATTGAATATCAATTCAAATATCTTTTCAACAATTGTAGATATTGACTTTAAACTACTTTTATCTTTCAAAAAATATTGTTGTTAACATTCAGTAAAATTTTTAAAATATCGAATTGACAGTTTTTGTACAGAAAATTAAAAACCGACAAAAAATTGAACAAAAGTTGGTAAAAATGTGCTTTCGACTCAAAAATCTTTTCAAAACTTTGAGATATTGGCTCTTATTTACTTTTATCTTTCAAAAAATCTTGTTGTCAACATTCAGTTAAAGTTTGAAAAAAATCGAGTTGACAGTTTTTTTTACAAAAAATTAAAAACCGAACAAAAAATTAACAAAAGTTGGTAAAAAATGATTTTCGACTCAAATATCTTTTAAAAACTTTGAGATAATAGCTTATAACTATTTTTTTCTTATAAGAAATATTGGTTTCAACATTAGGACAAATTTTAGGAAAAATCAAATTGGCAGTTTTTTTTACAAAAAATAAAAACCTAAAAAAATGCATAAAAGTTGGTAAAAATTGATTTTCGACTCAAATATCTCTGCAAAAATTTTAAATATTGGCTTCAAACTAATTTTATCTTATAAAAAATATTTTTTTCAACATTTGGTAAAATTTTGAAAAAAATCGAATTGACAGTTTTTTTTTACAAAAAATAAAACTCTAAAAAAAACAATACTAAAACTTATTATAAATTTAATTTCGACTCAAATAGCGTTTCAAAAATTAAAAATATTGGCTTCAAACTTATTTTATTTCACAGAAAATATTGTTTTGAATATTCAGTAATTTTTATATAAAAATCCAACAGTCCGTTTTTTCATAACAAATTAAATCTACAAAAAATAGTACGCAAATTTGGTAAAAATTGATACGAGTACATATAGACAAACTTTTAAGCAAGACAAATCAACAGACGGGATGAGAAGTTATCAGTGTGGGTCGCATCCCAGCCTCTTTTTAAATTTTATAATTAAAATGCGTGCTCTGTTAAGAAAAATTGTCTTTAGCATCGAATCTCATTTTTGGCTCAATATGTACGTAAATAAGCAGAATTTTCGATTCTGGAGTAAGTATTGACAGAAGCATTGCAAGAGCTACCAATGCAACATCGGAGAGTATGCTTCTTCAAAGATGATGCGAATCGTAACGAGGCTGTGAATGGTGGGCGCTACCGTGAGATGAAATCCAACTTTTTTTTGCCCCAAATGCAAGAACTTGACTTGCATTACATGTGGTTTCACCAAGACGGTGCCACACAGCGTGGGCAACAATGGACTTATTGAGTTACAGAATCAGCAATATCATTGATATTTTTTGCTTTACGATTATAGAAGAGCTCTATCAGCTTATTGTCTCCGAAACAAAATGCCAACGCCAACCAATTTTTCTGTAGCACCACTATTACTCGTACTTTTTTCGCAAAGAAATGGATAGACACCAGTGTACAGAAGACTCAAAAATTCCTTTGAGTAGATGTAATGTATATGGAAATTATAAAATACCCTTTTATTGCTCAATACTGGAGTTCTGGCATTTTTTTTGGCTATTGAAATTTATCCACTATGGGGACAACTCAACTATTGGTGGTAAAGTAAGTTGACTTTTGGAATTTCTTGAACAAAAATTTATCAAGGCCGGAAGCGCGAAAGAGATTTTGTCAGTAAATGAATCAATCGTCCCTTGGCGCTGTAGGCTGTAATTCCAGCAGTACAACCCCGGGAAAATACACAAAAGTCTTTAAAACTTGTGTTCCACCCGGGTACACTTATACCAGTACCAGTATATATTTGCAAGTAAAACTAATTCCAATAACCAAAGAGGAAGAAGCTACCCAAACCACTTCATATTCGACTCAAATTGTCCCAGGCCAAATCTATAAAAACATATTTGAACATGTTTGCTTGGCTAAGAACTTAAGCTCGAAGCGGCAACATACAGGGCAATCCAAAAGATGTGATAACTGTCAAACTCAGGAGGAATGAAATAGAAGGGTTTGAAATTACTCAATGAAAAAACAAGCATGGTATTCTTTAACTTAGTACAAAACATAATTTTGAGGAAGTGCCAACAGGAAAGTCGAGATAAAGTAAACAAAAAAATTAAAATTCCGTATGATTGTGGACTTTAATCAGGTCAAGCAAAGTATTGACATATCTCATCAAATGGGTTGCTTTTTTACACCTCTACGCAAGACTATTAGATGGTAACAGAAAATAGCCTTAAAATTCCTCTTTTAAACATCACTTGTAAATGCGTCGGTTATTTATAGAGAGAATAATGACGGTTTAATTCTAGAGTACAGACGATCGATCTGCTAAGCTTTGTGTAATCCTGTCTTGAAAGTACATGCATCCTCATCCACAACTAAGTATGTTATGAAGGAAACTGAGAGCAGGGATTTCAGAACCTGGAATATAAGTCAAAGTGAATTTAAAAACGCTGAAGTCAAGAAGAGAAAAAAGGTCAAAACTTTTAGTAATACCTGTGGAAATAATCTACTTTTATGTTTAGCATCAAATATAGTTTTAGTATTAATTTAAATTTAACAAAAGCTGAATTTTATTTCAGACATTTGATTTAATTTCAATTAATTAAATGTAAGTACACAGAAAATATAAATCACTTAAATTACTTCTTAAGATTAAAATATCTTTTTTTTCGTAAGTGTCCTTCTCAAGACTTAAGCTTTCACGAAAAGTAGTAGTCAGTGAAATTTAAGTTCATTAACCTCAACTCACCTCAACGAGAAAGCAGGTAATCTAAAACATTCCTTGAATATAAATTACAAAACAAATCAATTTAATCTTTTAGCGGTTTGTAAGAAATAAATCGTTGTTGCATGATTTTATCTTTTAATTATAATTTCAGTCCATTTAACATTCTTCCAACATTTTTCTAGATAATTCTATCATGAGGAAAAATGGGGAAATGAAAATGTATTAATCCAGGATAAAAATGCCTTAACACCCGTTGCGTATGATAGAACTATCAACATCCTTCTAAAACATCTTATCTTATGGCATAGAAAATAAAAGTTCCTCTCTATTGTTCGAAGACTCATTTGACATAGATTTTATTTCTCAAATCTTTAGCTGTGCCATTTATGTCAGATACATGTGTTTGAAACTTACAAAAGGAAAGAACAAAACTAACCTAACCTTACACAACATCAGAATTAATAACAGTTTTTCCGGATAAATGTTCGCAATGGAATACGATTTCGATAAAAATAAAAATAAACTGATTAATTGTTTGTGATTTCCTATTAGATGAAGCCGACCATTCGTTTTCCATTTGACCTAAATCCATTACCTGCTGTTTCTAGCTGAGCTACATACCTGTACCCTGCACCTACATACATACCTATGTACCTTCGCAGCTGGTTTATAGTGCTATTTAATGGTGCGAGAATTTTAAGAAGGACCTCCGAGAGTGAACATTAATTTTGTTTATTTCGAACAGAAAAGCTCCTTCAAAGACTCATTTAAAGGTGCAATACAGTTAAGCTTATGGCCTTATCACGAATTTCAAATCCAATTCAACCTCACTTCTGATAGGTTGTAAAGGAGAATAAGTTAAAGTTGAAAATGCAATGAGAAATCGTAAACTCTTGTTTTTAACAAAATTCAAGGACATTCAAGGACTCTATTCGTGTTCAACAATATCAAAAATAGCAAACTTTAATGAATTGTATTTAATACTTCGGCTTAGGACTTAAGAACTCTTATAATTTTTTAGTCTTAGAGACACGTACAGGTGCACGAATATAATATTATTGTTTATTGCCTGTGAACATGACCAACCATTCCAAGGAAGTTCTTTTGAAACTCCTTACAAGAACAGGAGAGTTTTTGTGAATGAAAGGACTTCTTTTGAATTTGATTTAAAGTTTAAATAACTCTCAATTCCGAGAATGAAGCTTAAAGGTATAACAACACAAAGAGCAAAAGATATTCTTCTGGGAATTCATTTGTTTGATTTATACGAAAATAGAATGTTTGTCAGCTGTTAATTTCTTTTAAATTTTTATTTATAAATTCTTTATTACGATGAAGGTATCCTCAAAGTTTTGCCATTCTCTTTAAAATTCTTTAAGCTTGTGAATTGTTTCAAATCGTATCTATTTTTAATCTGAATCTTCCAATAAATTACTCAGAGAATTGAAAGCAAGTTCCTAAATATTCGTAAATCTTGAAAAGTAATAAAAACTTAAATTAACAGTCGAACGACATATGTTTCTGGTGATGGGTTAGGTAGGGTTACAGGGTATGAGGCTATATTTGCGCTTAAAGAGAATTATATCCTTACGTACATAGATACATATATCCATTTTATAGGTTTTCCTTTTCTAGTTTCCATTTCCATTTGATTTGCACAAGGAAACGAGGAATTCCAACCAATTTAAGGAAATTCCTTTAGTTTAATCGGATCCGTTTGAGTGTTTGCATGCTATTCCCTCAAACGTAATCTATTCAATCGTGAATAATGCTTTGAAAAGTTGCATCAGAGTGAACACAATTGGTGGATAAATGATAGTTGTTCCATAGGGATAAAGGATATAAAGGAGGAGAAGCAGAGAGAGTGCAACTAATGAACCTCTTACGTCAGAATGATGAAAACATAGAATCAAACTGTTTTAAATAAAAGGAAGGGTCTTTAATTAGTGGATACTTTTTTTTTCAATTTTACAAAACTTACATATTTTGTGATTAAGAATAAAATTTTATAATGTAATGGTTTGAGCAATAATTAAAAGCATTAGTTTAACATGATTACGACAAGTCTTGAAATTTATAACATTCCCTTGATGGAACTTATTTAATTGATGGGGTTGTGGCATTTTTGCTATCAAAAAAGAAAGAACAAACATTGGGTGTACCTAAATAGCTTCCATTGTTTCTGTGGACAAAAAAGGATTTGCATTTTATTCAATAAGCGTTTTTCTTATAACAAGTGTTTTGAATCCGCTCCTTTCACAATAATCTATAGATTTTTTTTCGTTTTCATTGTAATAATGTTGAATGAGGTAAGCTTTTTCATTAAGTTTTGCTCGAGGAAAAAACAACACAGAAGAAACAGAAATTTCGACAAAAATTGAGACTGCAATTTAATTTAAGGGTTCAAAAGGTTAAATTGGAAATAATTTAAATCGGTCAGATTTGTCGAATTATTATTGTTGATATTTCTTGACGTTTTAAGGTATCTGAAATCTAAGACCATGGTTTTAAGAGAGATACCTTTAATTCTAAATTTTCGGAACAATATTTTCCTTAAGTTATGGGAAAAGCAGTAACATAGACTTCAAAAAAACTGTTCTTATAACATCAGAAATGACTTTCAAGAAAACGTTTTAAATGTTTTTTTTTTTAAATAGAAATTTCAAAACAATATCTCATTTACATGCCTTCGAAAAATGTATGCTATATTTGTCAAATTAAAGTCTTTGGTTTTTCGTAAATTTAGAAAAAAAAAGAAACTAAATTAATTAACAAATGTTTACAAAAATTTAAAAAAACCTACAAAAAAAGAGGTTGGAATGCGATTTTTTTTAGATTTGTAGATATTAATAAAAACTTTACTGAATATCGAAAACAATATTTGAAAAAATTAGCTTGCAGCCAATATATTTAATTTTTAAAAGATATTTAAGTCGAAAGTACATTTTTACTAAGTTTTACTATGTTTTTTTAGGTTTTTATTTCATGTAAAAAAAAAACAGCCGATCGATTTTTGTCAAAATTTTACAGAATGCTGAAAACAATATTTTTAACTTCCGAAATTGTCAGATTGAAAATTTTGACATTCCTCGACGTTTCAAGGTCCCTAGGATCGAAATAAAAGATTCTTAGAAAGATTTCTGTGCGTGCGTGTTATGGTTAGTTCGTACGTCTGAACTTTCGCGACGTCCATAGCTAAAGAATCAGAAGAGATATCAACTTCACTTTACAGATAGAAAGGGCTCTCAACAAAATTACGTGAGAGGTTTTTTATCATAGCAGTTTAAAAAAAAAGGTGGACATTTTTGTTTAATCCGAAATATCTTATGAACCATAAAAAAGTTGTCACCTAAAAAATTTGACGAAAAAGAAATGATTTTATTTTTAAAACAATTTCGTTTAACGAAAAATACCGTTTTGAACATCTGATAAAATTTTGAGAAAATCGAATTGACAGTTTTTTTCATAAAAAATAAAACCTAAAAAAAAACACTACTCAAAGTTAGTAAAAACAGAATGAATTTCTACTCAAATAACTTTTCAAAAATTTGAGATATTAAACTTTAAACTGCTTTATCTTTTGGAAAATAGTTCTGTCAACATTAAGTTAAATTTTGAGAAAAATCTAATTAACAGTTTTTTGACAAAAAAAGAAAACCTAACAAAAAAAATAATACTAAAAATTGGTAAAAACTTTTGACTCAAATAGATTTTCAAAAATTAAAAATATTTTCTTCAAATTCTTTTTATTTCATAGAAAATAATGTTTTCGATGGTCAATAGATTTTTTATAAAAATACAACAGTCCGTTTTTTCATAAAAAAAAATAAAATCTCCAAGAAAAAGTACGCAAATTTAGTAAAAATTGATGTTCGGTTCTTGATATCTCTCAAATTAGTTTTAATCATCCAATTTCTAATAATTTAAGAAATGCTACTTATATTGGTAAAAATTGGTTTTCGACTAAAATTTATTTAACAAACCTAGGTTTTCAAACTAAACTATTTCCTTATATGAAAAATATTGTGGGTTATTTTAGAACTTTTAAGAATAATTCAACTAACAACTTTTATTACCCTACAAACTTTTAAGAAGGACAAATGGCAGACGGGATGGGAAGTTATCGGTGTGGGTCGCATCCCATATGGCAATAAGCTCGGCTTCATTATGGTTTTTTGTTTTACCAAAATATCTCACCCTGAACTCTTTCATGGTTGGACAGATAGTTAAGTAATTCTCCTCTCGTTTTAAATATAGTGCTTATTTTGTTTAATGGCATGGTGTTAAGAAGGTATGTATTATTAGCAAGGCAGAAGTTTAAACTGTTATAATAACATCTAAAAAGCGACGAACGGATCCGCCGAACTTTCCCATTCCGTCGCTATATGTCCTGCTGCCATAATTAAACACTTCAGTATGATTTTGGGTATTCTTGCATCATTAATTTGTTAGACTATAACAATATAGTTGAAATGCATGCTAAGAGTTTCCAATATCATGGGAGGCAGTCCTGTTTTCAGATGCGGCATGTATTTCTCGGAAGCCGGAAGATTCTTTTGATAAAGTATCGGAGAAACCTTTTGATTGCTTTAAAAGCACAGTAACCCCAAACCTGAGCTCCATACAATAAAATCGCTGAGGAGTAGAAAAAATGCAGCTGAGGAGTAGAAAAGTTTGTGTTTTGTGCTATGGTCAACGCAGTCACTTTATTGAATGTAAACTTTTTTAAATATCATTATCTTTGATTTTGATAGTTTTATGTCGAGATTCCAGCGATTACAATAGCCGTTTAGCCTATTCATCATCATTTGCAGTCCATTCATCATCTCTGCAAAGAAGACTATGTCGTCTGCATACAAAAGTGTGGGTATGGTAGTTTCTCCAAACAAAATTCCTCTTTTGACCACATCTATTATGTCGTTTATAAACAGTTTAAAGAGCAAAGCACTCAGTATACACCCTTGCTTGAGACCCATTTCCGTGCGAAACTCTGCCGAGATAGACGCTCCATCCCCCATATGTATGCTGTATTCATTGTGTACAAGGCTTTAGAATGTTCATTGTCATACTCGACAATCCAATGGCATACAGCTTATAGAAAAGCGCTTAACGAACGATAGAGTCGAATGCTGCTCGAAAGTCAACAAAGAATACATATAGTTTTCTGTTTCTCCTGATATATGACTCGTCAATGTTGTACAGTAAGTGATCCGTTGTGGAATAGTTCTTCCTGAAACCGGCTTGGTATTCAGAGAGTTTACTTTACTCACCCATTCGGACATTCTATTCTCAATAAGCCCAGCGAAGAGCTTTGCATTTGTATTTAAGAAAGAAATACCTCTATTATTTCATGCTTCATCATAGTTTCCTTTTTTGAAAAGCGGAAAAATTATTGATTTTCTGAAACTTTCGGGAACTATTGCATTTTCTAAGAGTCGGTTAAATTCTTTAGCAAGCAGCAATAAAAATTCATCAGTTGCATGCATATAGTGTTTAAAGGGAATACGATCATCTTCGGAGCCTTATTCACTTTAGCTTTCTCAATAACTTCTTTTAATTCATTTTTTGAAAACAGTGCATCTAGGAAGTCATCTGTTATTAAACGGGTTGCGTATAGTACCAATGGTGATCTTATCATTTATAAATAATAAGAACAATAATGTACCCTTAATGTCTTCCTTGCGGAACACAAACAAGTTTTGAGAGCGAATTATAAACCTTATCTGTTTGAACACTACCAGCTTAATATGTTTCAAGCCATTTTAACAGAAAATATTGAATGTCCAGAGAATTAAGTTTATTTGGTATTTGGTGGTTGATTTTATAAAATGCAATATTTCACTTGTTTAAAGATCATTCTCCATATTCGTTATGATGTAATAAATTACACAAGCCAATTTTGTTGCCTTTGATTTCCCTGCTACGAATTCATGTTGAGAAACTGAAATATGATTATGAAATAACTTAGTTACACTACCTTACTTTCGGAATACAAGAAATTTTACAAATTGGTCTATAGCTATATTCTGTTTTGTACCCGATTAAAATATTGGTGATAGACAAGAAACTTTCCAGCAATCTAAGAATTGTCCTTTGGCTAACGAAAGATTAGAAATCCATGAAAGTGGTTGGGCTAAACAATACCGCATTTACATCCCATCAGGCCCTTCACTTTTATAAAATCCGATTTAGAAAAAATGTCTCCTATTTCAAATGGACTAAAAACAAAAGAACATATATTGACAACTCTATTTTCTAAAGAGTTTACTGATTGAAAATAGTCAGCGAAAAAATTAGATATTATTGGTACATCACATATTATATCCTGATACATCATACAATTAGGATATCCACTTAAGCATATGAAATTCCAAAAAGGCTTCGTGTTTAATTTGGGGTAACTTTTGATAGAAAACAAAAAATTACGATACAAGAATTTATTGCGAAAATCGAATGCTTGTTGACGGTTAATAATAATTGGTACGTAGTTCGAAATTATTATTATTACTTACTTACTTACTTAAGGTGGCGCTAAATTCCGGGGCGGACCTGGGCCTCAACCAACAAGCGTCTCCAGCCAGCTCGGTCCCTAGCTAGCTGTCTCCAGTTTCGCACGCCAAGTTGGTTGAGGTCCTCTCCCACCTGCGTGCGCCACCTGAGTCGCGTTCTTCCTCTACTGCGCCGTCCCTCGGGATTGGATTCGAAGACCTTCCGGGCTGGAGCGTTGATGTCCATCCGCTCTACATGACCTAGCCATCTAAGCCGTTGGACTTTAATTCTGCTAACTAGGTCAGTGTCGCTGTACAGCCCGTACAGTTCGTCGTTATATCTTCTCCTCCATTCTCCATCTATGCGTACGGGACCAAAAATCACCCGAAGAATTTTTTCTTTAGAAGCATCCTAAGACGCTCTCATCTTTCTTTGAGAGGGTCCAGGCCTCATCGCCATAAATGAGAACCGGGATGATGAGTGTCTTATAGATGGTGATTTTAAATGCTCGAGAGAGGACTTTACTTCTCAATTGCCTTCTAAGTCCAAAGAAGCAGCGATTTACAAGAGTTATTCTTCATTTGATTTCAGCGCTGGTGTCGTTGTCTGCATTAATAGCGGTGCCTAGGTAGACAAAGTCCTTAACTACCTCAAAGTTATAGCTGTCCATGGTGACGTTTTGTCCAAGACGTCGTCGTTCAGTGTCCTTTTTTGATGACAGCATATACTTGGTCTTGCCCTCATTGACCACTAAACCCATCTTCTTCGCTTCCGTCGCAATGCTCAAAAACGCTCCACTGACATCACGCTTTGATCTTCCAATTATGTCAATATCATCTGCGTATCCGAGTAATTGGATGGATCTTTGGAAGATTGTGCCTCTAGTGTTGACGCTTGAGTTTTGCACAATTCTTTCCAGAACGATGTTGAAGAAGTCGCATGACAGTGCATAGCCTTGTCTAAAACCTTTTTTGACATCAAATGCATCGGTAAGATCTTTTCCGGTAGAGCTCTTCCCTATAGATGCTGTCATACGCTGCTTTGAAATCGATAAAGAGATGGTGGGTATCGATTTGAAGCTCCTGGGTTTTTTCCAAGATCTGCCGTAGTGTGAATATTTGGTCGATAGTGGACTTTCTTGGTCTGAAGCCACACTGATAAGGACCAATCAGGTTGTTGACGAATGGCTTCAGACGTTCACATAATACGGCAGAGAGGATCTTATACGCAATGTTAAGGAGACTGATGCCTCTGTAGTTGGCGCAGTTTAGAGGATCTCCTTTCTTATGTATCGGGCACACTATGCTGAGATTCCACTCATCGACCTTGCTTTCATCCGACCATATTTTGCAGATGAGTTGGTGCATGCTCCGTACCAAGTCATCGCCTGCTGCTTTGAATAGTTCGGCAGCGATGCCGTCAGCTCCAGCAGCTTTGTTTGACTTAATTTAGATATAGCTATCTTCACTTCGTCAAGGTCGGGTAGGCGGAATTGTTGATCTGCGTCGCCGAGGTTGAGTGGTTCTATCTCCCTTACAGCGGAATTCGGTTCGTCATCGCCGTTATATAATTTGGAGAAGTGATCTTTCCATATTCTCAGCAATTATTATTATTATTATGCTTAATTTTTCTCCATACAGGGCAACAATTTGTTTAGAACATTTTTTCGGTGCAAAATCATCGATTGCCCTACCTCATCAAAAAGCTTACAAAACTAAAATACACTCTTTTTAATTCAGATGATTGCAAAACGATACCCCATTGAAATACCAAAAACTAATCAACCATACCGTCATACTTAGCTTTTCAAAAATCATTAAAAAATTGACTGTGTTACAATTTCTTTAAATAATTATAGAAATTGTTAAAACCTTAACAAGAGGTTCTTTAAAATTTTGCGCCAATATTTTGTATTCTCGGTACCATGAAACGTTGAATTTCAAAGTTATCAATATTTACAGCAGAATTTGGTTTTATTTTCTAAAATTGGTATTTCACTTTCTTCTTGAAAAGAAGCGACCACTTTTGAATATATCGTCGTCGTTCTATGAAAACTCCCTAAGTCCATTTTCCGCAAAAATTAAATAAATACACTAAGTTCATGACAAAATCTATATTTGGTCGAAACTTCCTAAGCTTAAGGATGCACCATTTTTAAATTATAAAGAATTAAAACTCCCAAAAGCTATTGATTTGCATGTTGATTTCAAACTTCTAATGCAAATATCTCAAAACACAAAAAATGGACTTAGGGAGTGTTAAAAGAACGACGACGATACCATGTTTTAGATGTTTTCTTTGTTCGCACTTCACAATCCTCTGCTTTTCTGAATTTCATCTATTATTACTTCAAATTGAATAATATTCAAAACTATACTAAATTTAATTATTCCAAAAAGCTACAAGACTTATTTTTGTGTGAAACTACAAGATTTACAATAGTAGGAGGTGTCTCATTCATTTACGGTTTTTTGAAGTAATTTATTTTAGAGACTTGTAATGCGTTTGTTGTAAAATGAAATTCAATAAACCACAAGTAATCGATAATTGCAATTTTCTAAGTTTTTAACCGATAATAGAAAAGTACAATTTTCAAGAACAGGTGCAGAGAAATTTGTACTGATAATTCAAAAATCTAAGTATGTAATTATTAATTTTTAATTATTAAGTTCTTAGCGTAACCCACAAAAAGAATCAGACATAAGAGTAATTTGTTAACACCACCAAAAAAAGCAATTTGAAAAAATATTCAAATTTTCAGTTCTGCCTTTTTCTTGAATAATTTTCATTTTGCTTGAAATTGAATTTAAATTTGTGAAAAAAATCTAAAGCAATTTATGTCCTGAGTGTTTCATTTGGCAATTTTTAATAATAAAAAAACGGGATAAGTGCAATGCTTCAAAATTTCTCCTTCAGATGCTTCCTTTTTAGCGAGCATACAATTTTCTAAGGACTTAGGTAAACGAGATATGGGCTTAGCGTTTATAGGTGGAAATTTATATGTTATCATTATTACCTTCCATTAACACAATTTTCGAGGAACGCTGATGGTGATGGTGGATGGTGGATGGTGGGGGTATATAATTAATGGCTCTATGGTTTGATTCATTACAAGGATCTTGTCATAATTTATAAATCCTATAGCTATAAACGTGTTTATAATGAAAACTGCTACTTGATAAAGAAATCCTCTTTTTCAATATTTTTTTTTCAATGTGTCTTCTTTTACAAATGTTTTTAAAAAGTAAATGTGTTCAAGGAATTAGTTGTCTTTTAAATAAAATCGTCCATTTATTAAATGCATGCTGGGCTTAGATAAGTATCAAAAGTTTGCTGGAAGGAAAGAATTCTAAATAATTCTCAATGAGTATAAACAGAAAACTATGGATTCATGCAATACACAGGTTTAAATGGAATTGAAATATTTTTTTAGAATAATTATTAGAGCTTCTACGTAATCAAAGCATTGGAATAAGTTCCATTCATCAATTGCTTTTCTATCAAAGTCACTATCGATATTTGCTTCTTTTCATTAAAAGGAACTAAATATAAGATTTAATTCTATGTTCAAGTATTTTTTCAAACGAACTTTGCAAAAGTCCCACAATGCACCAACATGCAATTTATGTACGTTTTATGTATAATATACAAATATATCTTACACTCGATTAAATCGATTTTGTTTTCTATTTCTATTCAGAAAAAGATAGAAAAGGTTAATTATTTATTTTTACTTAAAAATTCAATAAATGCTGTGTTTTGGAATATTTCAAAGGGATTTTTGACAGTGTTATATTTGACAAAAAATGTAATACTGACAAGTTATTTTATCACCTCGATAATTATAAAAACCGGACATCATATTCGAATCAAATCGAAGAGGCAATTTTTTCAGTAATAGAGTACATTTTTTTACTACTAAATATAACTTAAAATTAATAAAATAAAATTGCAAAATAGGAACAAGTTAAACACTTTATGGTTATATATACTCTCAGTCAACTGAATAAGAAAATTTAAAGGTTTTTGTTTCACTTTTTGAAGCTACTAAGACAAATATTGCAAAAACTTATCTAAATAGAACATCTTGTTTGCCAAAGTGTTTCATAAATGTGAAATTTAGCGTACACTAGCTGACAAAATTGGCGAAAGTTTAATTTCTTTTGTTCTTACTTAAAAATAGAGATTTCTAAAATTAAGAAAACTGCAATAATATAGCAACCATCAAGTTGTTGAACAATTTTAAAATTTATTAAAAGATGTAAGCCATCTTAAACGCATTACTTGAAGAAAAACGGAAAGTTACGCGATTATAGTTTTCAAAACATGTCAATGATTTGGAAAAAGAATGTTGTAACTTGGATTTTTTTAAACACAATAAATTATTTGAATTCGATAGCCCTGCTGGATTCAACTTTTATTTTTTAAATTTAAGAAAATAAAAAGGGGTTTTAAGCAGTTTTAAAAACTTTATTGAGTTGAGAAAATTGTGTAGCTTGGTTTTTTCACATGAAAAATAGTTTTATTTCGTTGATTTCAAAATTGTTAGTGCGTATTCAGTTGACGATTAGTGTACATTAAGTAAAATGTTCAGAATTTTAGTTTCTGGCTCAAAATTCTGGAAACATATATTTATCAGGTAAATGGCTAAATAGACGATAACTTTCTCTCTTTCAAGTATTGAACCGATTATGGCAAGGATTGATTGATTTTATAACTCCCATATCTGGGCTGGTGCTCCTGCAACTTACTTAAGCCTCTTGGATAGTATTGAACGTAGAGCATTTAGATTGATTGGTGATATTACCATCATAAGATCATTTACGTCACTTGAACATAGTGGAAATGTTTCTTGTCTCACCCTGTTTTACCGTTATTTTAATGGTTTATGATCTAGAGAAATAGCCAGTTGCATTCCTCCCCTTAAACGGTTCAACCGTAATACTCGTGCTTCTAGGAATGCTCATAAATATACTCTCGACCCCATCTTCGGTCGTACTGTCAAGTACAGAGATTCGTTCTTTAGCCGTACTATGCGAATGTGGAATGCCTTGCCACACTCTGTCATTCCCAGCTCCCTTTCCTAGTGCTCACACTGTGTCTACATAATAAGGGTAATATATCTCCTTGAGTGTGCGCTTATTATAAAAAAAAAGGAAAATAAGTTTTTAGCCCAACACTGTAACGCCCAAATCCTAAAATGTCATAAAACCCAAAATTAATTACAAGGCCCAAAAAGTTAAACAAAACCTTTTAGAAGCCCAAAGAGAATGTAGTATTTGTTAGTTGTCATTTAACCCAAAAGAAAGTTTAATTTTGGAATTGGGGTCTTATGACTTAGGGGTTGGGGCTTGTGACATTTATGTTGGTCATTACGACAATAAATTATGATTTCTATAGTTTCTTATGTCTTATCATCTCACGACACATAGCTCAAATCATAAAATGACATAAGGCCAAAAAGAGACAAGTTGTAGACTTCACAAAGTCCAAATTAAATGTCATATCACCCAAACCAATTAAGAAATGTCATAACGTTCAAATGATTTTGGGTGGTAGGTTTCTTAAACAACTTTTAAAACTGGCCTTATTTAGCTTTCTGAAAGTGAAATACAGCCAAACATATTTGTTAAGCTTTCATGATGTTTATTGTTTCTTGGTTTATTGTTTGTGTTTGGCAGTTAAGACTTTAAACTCAAAATGTCGTAGTAGCTCAAAATAAACAAAAATTTTGTCAGAATGATCAAATGTTGAATCAGATGACGTCTTTCGGGCGATATGACAGTTGATAACCTGGGAGTAATGATACTCAATTACACTTATTTCGGCAATATGACAGTGGTTTATTGTATACGTTTGTAGCTTATCTTGCTGAATATGAATTCCGGCAATAAGAAACCATATATCAGAGCCTTGTATGGCAATCTAAACAGTTGCAACAACTTTCTTTTCGAAGCACACCACCAACCCAGTGACACATTGAAGATATGTTGATGATTTAACAATTATCCCTTAATATTCTTATTCCCAAACTTTTATTATCAATATCAGTTTTTGTGTAGTTGCTCAAAAAGCGAGCTCTTGAACCATTGACAAAATATTCATAATAATATTTTGTGTGAGCTAAATAATTTGAAGTCGAAATATCTTTTTGTTGCCCTTATAAAGGGTGTCCCAAAATTGTTTAGTCTTTTGATAGTTATATTTTTATTGACTCGTAAAGTACATAGGATAGGGTAATGTATGGAATAACACATCGTACAAATGGCCTCCACGGCTTTGCATGCACATGCGCACTCTTTTGTTGAAATTTTCTGCAAAAAAAATTCTACATAAATGGTCATGGAAAACGAACTCGAACGAAATGAACGAACTCTCTTCTCTGTCCATGGTCATTTGGCTTCAATTGTTGTGTTAATTGAATTTTGTAAGCATGAAGACACAGATCTTTGGTGAGTATACGCTGTAGAGAGGTTATTGAAATTTGCAATTCTTGTCCACGGACGTCGAATTGAGGTTCCTGAATTGTCAGCAATACTCTCACGCACTGCTTCGACATTCACATTTGAACGGCTTGTTAAAGCACGACCAGTGTGTTTGGCGTCTCCAACGGATCCAGTCTCCATGAATTTTTCAATTAACCTCTTCACAGTTGACGAAGTTAAAACACTATTCCGACCATATTTTGTATGAAATTTTCGAACTGCAGCCGCCAAGCTTTCACTATTTTTGAAATATTCTTTAATAATGAAGACACGTTGTTCTATCGTGTAACGCTCCATTTTTAATAACCCTATACTGTTAGCTGTCAAATTGCTTTTTTCAGGGTTGCCAACACTTCACTGCACAAATGGCGGCAAATTCAAATCTTGCGTTAATTTTGGGACACCCTTTACTTGAATCGAAAACGATTTCTTATCAGTTTGTTTTTTGTTTTGTAGGTTTTGAATTGAATTGAATAAAGATTAACTTAAAATTTACCAACAATATTTTGCATATGATGAAATAGTTTGACTTTGAAACATATTTTTGTTAACTAGATTTTTACTCGAAAACCAATATTAGTAGCATTTCTTGAAAGTTTTCGTTTCTTATAAAAACGGATACAGATTGAATTTTTCTAAGAAAATTTAGAACAGAATGAATACATTTTGAAAACAATACCTTCATTTATTCACGAGATATCGAGCATCGAATATCAATTTTTACCAATTCTTCGTGGTATTTTTTTTAGATCTTAATTTGTATGGAAAAAAAACTAAATCGAACAAAATATCTTCTATAACATGAAATTAGTTTAAAGCCAAAATCTTTAATTTTTAAAAATATATTTTTAAATGGTAATGTTTTTTTAAGCATTTATTTTTTGTAAAAAAGTTTTTAAATCGAATAATCGAATGTCGAAAACGTTATTCTTCATTGCACACTTAAGATATTTGAGGTGACAATTATTTCGTTTCCGGTTTTTTAGAATTAGAATTAGAATTTTGTTCAAAATGATAAAGTTTAGTATCAAGCCCCTAACATTATTTATTTATTATTTTCATCTTTCATCATTATTATCTATATAACACAATTTATTTGATGTCATTATCTTCGCTGGTTCTTATAGACGACGTAAAAAGATCCCAAACGTACGGATGAACGAAAATCTAGTATTTAGATTCTAAGGATCTTGAAATGTCGAGAAATGTCAAAATTTTCAATTCGATTCTTGGACCGGTTACAACAACTTACTTTGGGAAGTTTTACTGCACCGCTCTTTCTCAATATCACGCACAATTGTTATCTCAATATTGAAAACAATCCAATTGCTCAAACAAACGAGTAACAATACATGTCCTTTAGACAGCGAAAGAACATAAACAATAAAATTAAACATAAAATATGAGTTTACGTTCTTGTTGTTATTTCCAATAAAAACATAAAGGTGTTACTTATCCGTAATTGTAATTTATATTCATTAAAAAAAAAATGAATTAAATATACTTACGTGTTTGGAATGTTGCGCATTGCACGGTGTCGAAAAAATATCACAACCAATGTTCCATTTCCAATTACGCCAACAATAAAAATTATAGCGAAAACAGCTGGTACCAAATAAGTCTCGACGCGCTCACTGTAAGGCGTATACTCGCTTTCGGGATCAATAACCGGTGGAGGATGTATAAATGTCTTATTGAAATTTTGAGAAATATTCCATTTCATTGATATTGAATCCTCCATCATGGTGTTTTTTTTATTTATTTCTTGGTAATTATATTAAATAACAAAAAAAAAAACAAATTCAAAAACGAAAACCTAATTATCCAATGTTTGGAATTTCACAAAAGAAACACACACTTTTTGTTTTGTCGGCGTGAATCTCATTTATCTTTTTGAAAATTTAAGGAAAATCATTTTGTAGCTTGTTTTTTGAGTTGAGTGCTACGGCTCTTTTAGCTTTGTAATGTTGATGTGATATTTTCACAGACTATAGACGATGATGACGACGACGGACGGAATGTTTATCAAACAGGTATCTGGAAAAAAAAAATAAAAATGAAAATTAGAAATTTAATATAAAAAATTTCAATTAAAAAGGAATGTAAATTAACAACAAAAAGAAGTATTGAATCAAGCTTTTACCTGAGAGGTACATTTGGTCGTCTCTTTTTTCAAGTTCTTATTTTCGTTCAAGAGCAATCAAATTAAATTTGTGTATTTATTTAGCAATAAGTAAATAGCGTGAAGTTTAAGTTTTATTTTCTCATTTATTTTTAAATTTAAAAATAAACAATAACAAAACGATGAAAAAGTATTTGGAATTAATTCGTATTTTTGATTTTTAAAGCAACCACATCGCGTGTGGGTATACGACAAACTCATTTAGTTTCGAAAGTATGTTTCTTTGTATACCTACCTTTTAAATATTATTTACTTTTGAGTGATCATAAATAAGGAAATTTTGTTTTAAAATGTTTTTAAAATAATTTATTTCATTGATCTTCTCGGGACACCTAGAGCCAACATGTGGTTCTGCATTTTGGTTTCTCTTTTTTAAAAACATTTTTTTAAATTTAATACATTTTGTTTTATTTTTTTATTTTGTTCTTAAAAGAAATTAAAATTTGTTTAAGTCTTATGAAAACATGAATATGACAAAATTGTGGTGAGAAAAAGTGAGATCATAATTTTTTTGAATTTACTCTCAACTTAAATATTAAAAACTTACCCAAGATTTGTATTGAATATAGAAAATATATTTATTCTTAGATGTATTTTTTTTCCAACAACTATTTATTTGTATACCACATTTCTTTAATTAAAAAAAGTATTGGTTTTTCAGAATTATGTAATTGCAATTTCGAAACATGACAAAGTGTCGATCATCAAAAATTAAGTAAAGGTTTGTAGTTAAATTCTGTGTATGCCACAATACTAACTAAAACACTGTTACTTTAATAAAACTTTTTGTAAAAACACTGAAAAAAAGGTGTTCATAATACAGTGCACGTGTTCTCGGTTTTACTCATTTCAGCCTTTTCACTTTTTGTGTTTGGTTTTGATTTTCCCGTGGCATGATGGTTTGTGCGTTGGACTGTCATACAAGGGGTCTTGGGTTCAATCCCTGCCGGTGCCACCTTAATTTAAAAAAAAATAATTTTCGCGGGTACTGCCTCTTGCGAGGAATTGACAAATCCTTCAAGAGTAACTCTTTTCATGAAAAAGTGCTTTCTCAAACTAGCCGTTTGGATTCCGCCTTAAATTGTAGGCCCCTTCCATTCCTGACAACAGTACTCGCACACAGGAATGGTTCAGAGTTGTAAGTCACTAGGCCCTGGTTCACAACTGTTGCGCCACCCCATTTGATTTTCAAAACAAAATGATGAGTATTAATAGATACATTGCTTTGTTTTTAAAAGATTTTTGTGTAGAATTTTTTGATATGTAGAATTTTAGGCAAATTTAGATCAAAAGAGTGATATCTAGTATTGTCAAAATTCTGTATGAAATAAAATATTGTTTCATCAAAATATCTTACAACATAATTCTGTGTTTTAAATTACAAAATTTTCAATACAAAATATTTTTAAGAATAAGACATCATAAGACTTTTTCATTTACAATATTTAACAAATCATTTTAAGAAAATAAAATGCATCAAAATTCTTTGGATACGAGTTTCATGCCTGATTTTTTTGTGACACTAAACGTTGTTAGTGTCAGAGTTACGCTTCAAGAACATTTCCTTGTATTCAAAACAAATAAATGTAAATGAAGAATGCGAATGTTAGATAAAGAGTTGTTTCATCTTGAGGAAGAAATTGATTCTATTCAACATCCCCATTCAAATTGTAGCCTAAAGGTGATTAAATCCAAGTCTGGATAAACAACTCTCATAATTAGGTTTGAAACAGCCTTGGTAAGCATATACTTAACCATTTTTTCAATTGGCAATTATTCCAATGAAATCGGCCAGCTCTTTAGAACTTCTTGAATATAATGATATCTGACTTGATTAATGTGTTTGCATGAATAATAGAATTCTCGGCCAGATTCCCTGCGCCTTGATTATCATTAAAAATTTGTATTTTACAAAGGCTTTGAAAATATTCGGCCAAATATTCGGCCTCTGTCGTAGATAAAGCGACGGTTCTCTACTCTCGAGTATCCGAGAAACGGCTGATCCTACTGATGACAAAAGCTAATCCTATATAGTACCGGCCATATATAATGCAGTCATTTGTATCATCTTTATTGTATTGAAGATTATATATAATGAGAAGTCCCTTCAGGTACCGCAGCATATAGCTGTAATCCAGTGGTCTTGACTATAGCAACTGTTAAATTGGCTAAGAGCACTTGTTGAATGTGTTGTACATAAGAGTACCAGTTACCTCTCGTTACAGGAGTGGTCCTAAGATTTATCTTTTACGTCCGATATCATAGGTTTTATACCAAACCTCTTTATTATGTCGATCACGTATCCGCTTTTCGTTAACAAAATTCTATTGTGACATATTTGGATTTGTTTCCCAAACAGTAATTGGAATCATGTCAAAGGTCTTTGGTTCGATCCTTGCCATCTAAAGATTTTTTTACGGGTACTGCCTCTTTCGAGGAATTAACAAATTCTCCAAGATTAATTATTGTCCTGAAAAGTGCTTTCCCAAATTAGCCGTTCTGATTCAGCTTAAAACTGTAGGTCCCCTCCATCCCTGACAACAGTACTCGCACACAGGAATGATTAAGGGTTGTAAGTCACCAGGCTCTAGTTCTCAACGAACCATTGCGCCACCCGATTTATTTATTTTATTTTATTGGATTCACCTAAATCTCGGTTGTTTAGTTTGTTGGATATTAAAGCAACAGTGGCTAGATTAATGAGTACAAATCTTATATTTATTGGCTGGTATGGAAATTGTTGGTCCAATCTTCTTTTACCATTTTCCTAACGTTGTTCCATAATTTTGATAATGAATCTTAAAGAGCTAAATCTGGCCACATGAGCGGACGTTTCATGAATATCCATTTCAGGCTTTTGTGTAAAGCCTTTAACCACTGTTTTTCCTTGAGTCAATTCATTTCGTAATACAATTCTACAGCCCACAATTCTTGAATTTTTTGGCTTATTTTTAATTACCTAGGTGTTATTTGTAATTATGTTTCAAAGTTTCATGTGAATAGCGACTCGATAACGCCACCGTTGTGAGTGGTACTTCAAAGCACTCATTGCAAATTGCTCAACTTTATCTGTCACTTCCTGATCACTGTGTAGTTCATCAATTTTTTTTTCAGCCGGGTGTTTTGATTTTCCTTTAGTATTGTCATAGGACATCCTGGTTTCCAGTTCAAAGTTCAGCTGGACTTACTGTACCCTATTTGTGTATATTGATAAACAACTAAGATACCTTAAGTGTGAAGTGATTATTGTCAAGAATATAAGAAAGTTCGGGCGTTTCAAATATTCCCTGTTTAAGAGTTAACATATAAAATAGTTTATAGTGGCCTATAGTGGAAAACTATGATAAAAAAAACTTCATTCGATATATTTTGTATTAAACAAAAATTATTAGATTAACTTACAAACATGAATAAATAAATAAATACAAAAATTTATAAATAAACAAATAAATAATTAAAAAACAAGTATATAGATAAATAAATAAACAAAAAGATGAATAAACAACAATTTTTAAATATAACTAAATAATCACAGTTTCGATTTTAGAAACATAGATATTACTAACTTACTAAATGTTGTATTAAAAATTTATTTTAATCACTACATCTTAGATAAAATCTTCGGTTGAGAGCTTCATTTTTTCTTGCAACTAGATGAGTTCAAGTTTGATGGTATAAAAGTTGGGTGGAAAAATGCCAAGGGTTGCCATCATTTTTAATGATTTGTCCTGAAAAACTTGTCATTTTTACTTGCGACATATAGGAACTATGTAAATGGCAAGTTTTGCTATGTAAATGGCAAGTTGTGCAAAATTTCGAATTCGAGATTTTAATCAAACATGATATTACGATGGTAGGGAAGTCGAAAAAAGTGGGTCCCGCGATTCCGTCCGGTCGGTTTTGTCTGTCTGTCCACGCTCCTACAGCCTAAACTATTGGGTCGATTGAGTTCAAACTTGGAAGTTAAGGTTTGAGCAGATTCGCGTTAGGCGTTTTTTTAATTTTTTTTTAAGATCAAAAGTAACAGTAGCCACAATACAATTTTTTTGGTCAAAAAACGAAAATTCGAATTTTCTCAAAAACAAACTTATAGATTTTCTTTAAATTTTCTTTAAAATTTTATTTTTTAACTTGGCTTCTTTTAATAAGAAAAACAAATTTTTGTATTGCTCAGGAAAGGTACCGCTCATAGAACCATTATTTTTTTTTTAATTTTCTCAGCAACTTATGAACCGATTTCAATAATTTTTTTTCTGAATGAGCTCTTATATTGTTTTAACAATATTTGATTATCAAAAGTGCAATTTATTATTGTTTGGATTGTTTAAAAAATATTGAATTTTATTTTTTCAAAATTCGATATCTCAAAAACATTTCAACATTTTTTTACGAAATTCAAACCTAAAGCGTATAATAACAATTTCTAAACAACTGCGTACCAAAAATATTTTTAGAACAAAATTTAAAAATTTTATATATAAAAAATTAATTTAAAAAAAACCGCTCTAACGATTTTCAAAAACAAAATTAGAAAAATCAAATGTTCTTTTATTTATAAAATGGCATTTAAATTTTTGAAGACAAACTTATTTTTCGGGCAAAATTTTGAATCTTAAAATATTTTTTTTTTTAATATTTTAACTGTGCATGAGCCCGAAAGAGCGCATTATTTTAATAAAATTGTAATAACATTCCTAGCTTTTATCTAAATTAGTGCATTTGGTACATATTTATGTATTTTTATAACTAAAATTATTGTAAATACCAACGAAATGGCCGCCCAAGTAGCGCAACTGTATCGGATATGATATATTTAATCAACAATCTATTTTAAAGTGTCTGTCAAGAAGTCATAGGTATCTTGGTTACTTTGTATATATGTGATTTTAAAATATTATTCTTTACGAATAAGGTTGTTTCACACATGATTTACTTTCCTTTGCCTATATATGTAAAAGAATAAATACTTAGTACGAGTTAAAGAAACGGGCCAGAAAGAGTATATGTATTTTCTATTAGAATCACTTTTTCAACGTATACACATTATACCTTCTTATAAAGGTATTACGTACAACTTCTACAACTACTGCTTACGTGTCACTTCATAGGTAACTAAAATCCAAAGCGCACAAGAGCCTAACTGTAAACAACACATGAATAGCAATTTCCTGTACCTGTTCGTATGCTTGTTATTTTTTTAAACTTTAACAAATTAAATAAACTGAACGTAAAAACTCTATGTTAGCGCTGAAAACTTGTAGTAAAGAAGGAATGTAGTATGAACCTTTTAGCTACCAATAACATTCCTTCATTATCATCATAAACATGTCCTTATCTATCTATCTGCATAAAGCTAAGCACGCCAAGTGAACTATTCTATGGTCGTTTTAGACATCTACCTGCTACCTAACTATACAACCAATAGGCGATCGCCTTACAATTTAAACATTCATGGTCTGCCTCTTTTTTATCTTATTTATTTTCCAACCTGGTTCTTCTAAAATAAAATTACAATAAAGCTCTATCTAAAGGAAAAAAGCTTTGAAGGAACAAGTTGAATCTATATGAATCGCATCGAAGCTTTATACATAATAGAAACCATTTTTCATATACAAAGATCGTACCCAAGTAAAAGCAGAATTATGAATGTAAATAAAAACAAATATCGGTAAAAGATCCTAAACAGCTGACGTAAGCATGCAAAAGTTTGTTTCATCCCCTTATTAGATACAATATTAAGCCATTTTGTTTTTTATATAAAGTGCATTGATATAAATAAAACAAAAACAAATTCATCAACCTTCATATGGAAGCTCTTTATCTGAAAACATATGCAAGGATAGACTCAAATAGAATGAAGGAAATTGTGTAGACTTTTTGGGTCGAAAATTAATTATCTTCCTTATTCTGCTGGCTGCTTATGGGAATGGAAAAAATATTTTTCTCTCGCTGCCGCTGAATTTCTCCACTTTCGATACTAACGCCACGCCAACGACTCGCATCTGGTCGCCCCAAAAGTTTCTGCTCATGAGAGTACTACGGTTTTCATATACAAAGATCGTGGGTTTTTTTTTTGACAAATTAAATGGCATTTATATCTTTGAAGACAAACTTATTTTAAATTTATTTTTAAATCTCATATAAGTACTTTTTTAAACAGACTCTTTGCATACAGGAGCAAGTTCTTGCGACCCAGTCGTGCATTTTATTTTACGTGCGTTTTGCACCAGTTCCCCATACTGGACATGCATTAACAATAGTAGCTTGGAAAATTACTTTACAGATAATAATCCTATTGAAGTTCAGGTATCATCGGCAAACATTGCTATTTCACAGTTCCATATTTCTGGAAAACATACGTAATGAATAATAATGGACATAGTACTGACCATTGAGGTACCCTTGATGTTATATTTTTAGCGACCCACACTGATAACTTCCCATCCAGTCTGTCGATTTGTATTGTTTAAAAGTTTGTAGGTTTTCGTGTTGGGTTAAAAAAGTTGTTAGTTGAATTATTCTTACAAATTTTAAAACTACCAACAATTTTTTATATAAAGAAATAGTGTAGTTTGAAAATCTAGTTTTGTTGAATAGATTTTTAGCCGAAAACAAATTTTTACCAATTTTAGTAACATTTCTTACCAAATTTGCGTACTATTTTTTGTAGATCTTATTTTTATTATGAAAAAAAGCTGTTGGATTTTTATAAAAGAAACTATTTTTTATCGTAAAAAAATAATTTAAATTTTTACGAAGTGAAAGTATTGTTTTATTGTAAGGTTTTTTATTTTTGTAAAAAAAACTGTCAATTGGATTTTCCTCAAAATTTTACTGAATGTTGACAACAATATATTGTAAGGATAAAAGTAGTTTAAAGCTAATATCTCTTATTCTAAAAACTTGATGTGTCGTACTATGATCTTGCCTGAATCATAACTGTTAGTTTGGCACAACATTGGAAGAATCGAGAAAATTGCTATGGGACTTTTGATGAAGAAATATTTGACTATTAAAAGTCGAATTGTTTTATCCTGTACACCGTTTATTTTAATAAGTTAAAGTTTAATTTACTAACGGATTGTTAAAATTTTCTTATTCTAATATTAAATTAACATTTTATGAAACGTTCATTATATTTTGTATGTCATTTATTCAATAATTATTCTTAAAAATTTAAATTTTGTCTTTCTATCAAAAAAGATCTAATGAAAATAATTTATATTATATACTAAATTCTGTGAATACATTTAAAATTATTATAAAGATTACAAAGATTACATTATAATGATTTAAAATATAAGGGGCTTATATTAATAAACCCAACCCGTTTAGTTATAAATTCAAAGAAATTCTACCGAAGATTAAAAACAAATTGTTCAAAGAGGGGCCATGTCCTCTACTACAAACCTGGATCCGCCATTGGTTCTTAACAAATGATTTCGACCTCCTCATTTTAAAATATACCTGCTGCATTACGACACAATAGCTTTTGAAAAATACAGAACTTTCATGCATAGTATTTGTACACGCTTCATGACTTAAGATACATTTCTAAAAAGAAATTGAAATAAATTTAAAATAAAAAAATGCTTTTAAAAAGCTTAATTGCAGTTTTATTGCTCTTCTAAGTTCAAGTCCATCTGCCTGATTGAGTCTGTAAAAAATTTTCATAATTTTAATTTGGTTGAATTTTTCGGCTTTTAAAAACCGTCTGCAAATGAGACGAAAATATAATATTATTCTCAGAACACTTTTTAGTGTTTGATTTCCATTAATTCTAGGTTCGCACGAGTTATTAAACATTTTAAGCAACTTTCATATACAAATATTTTTTGGAGGGATTTATTCTCATTAAATACGAATAAAACAAATAGTAAATTACATGAACAAAACATAATTTTAATGGGTTTTTCAAGTTACCTGTAGTGGTAATTTTTTTAAACATTTTGTATACATTAAAGTTGTCCCAAAAAAGAACTAGATGAATTCAAATTCGAATACACATAAATTGAAAAAGTTTTAAAAATAATTTCAGTACCAAAACAAATTCAAAAACAATATTTTACTAATTTGTGTTGTATACTTAGACGACATACTTGTTTTGCAAAGAATTATATTTATTGTTCTTAAGACGAAATAGTCTAAAATAATAAAAAAAATATATTATTATTATTAATAATTATGTTCAAATAAATATTTTAACCTCTAGATCTAAAAATAAGATTGATGTGACAGACAAAAATATTTATTACAGTTTTTATTGTTCTTTTTTAATTATAAAAAAAATGACATTTTGAATCATCCAAACGAAAGATTTTATTATACATAGAAGCACGTTTACGTTTCTGTTTAATTATAGTTTATAAAAACAAAACGAACTGACGAACTGACGAACACATTATTCAATTAATTTATTTCGGAAGTGTGGCTAAAATTAATAAAACGTATAAACGCTTTTTGTGTGCTATCCAGGAGGGCCAATAGCCTATAGAAATATTTATAGCTAAATATTAATGATATTTCGGCATGTGGGTTGTAAGTCATCAGTTAATTCATCTTATATTCTATTGTTTTAATATTTTTTGTTGGGTCCATAATTAATGTGTTCTTCATTTTTATTTTTTTAATGTCATGCCAATTTTTTTGTGAACATTAATACTATATTAAAAAATATTGCTAAAAAAGAAAATGTTCACCATTCCATCAAACTAATTCCATTATGCAAATATAACTATATTCTTCCATTCGAAGCTTTATGCCATTAAATATGTTTTTTTGTGAGTTTTTTTGAAAAATCTGAATAATGTGCTTTTAACATAAAATTCATTTGATGTTTCACTTAAAAGAATTATTTTTCAGTTCATTTATTTTAATAAAATTTGATGTGTAGGATTGGATAGACATAATGGACATGCAGAGTTTGGGTGAAATATGTTAATTCTAAAAATAAATGTTTAAACATTAATTGAAATGTTAGTTGCACAATATATGTGAAATGAAAAAATGAAACAATTTGTTAAAAATTGAACAATTTAATTTTATTTTAAATGTTTTAAATAGTAATTTGATGATATTTTCAGATTTTTTTCTGGATTCATTATACAACTCTCTCAGCCACGAAATACAAGATTTTTTCAATGACATGATTAATTTTAAAAACGTGTGCCATTAATGAATTTAAAACAGAATACGCCGAACGGCCGTATCGTTTTTATGAAATTTAACATTTTCTAGGTCCTCAATTCACGTTCACGAATTTATTCATATAAGCCTTTTATCGACTGTGTGTCTTTTGTTTTAAATAACAAGATATTGGTTGCCAATTGTGATTACCTCTTCGAGTAATTATACGGTCAGGAACTTGATCACTGACCAATGAAGATAGGTTTCGATGAAAATCCAGTTATTTTGTAAGCACTTGAAGAATTCTATCAGCGTTGCTGGTGATCAACTGGTTAACTGAATTTTAATAGTCTTAACACCCAGGTAGGCAGTTAGGTAGAGATGGTAGTCACAAGCAGTCCTTGCTGCGCGACTCAATTAGCACTGGAAAGCGTAATTTTGTTGGACCTTTTGTATTGAAAAATACGGAAAAAGATAATGGTATGGAGAATTTATTTTGACAAAATTAGCGATAACGATTGATTTTCATCTCAGAAAGTTTATCTAATTCTTAAAGGAATACCCTTTCGAAGCTAAACATTCTAGAACTGGCCAAGGTCATTAACAGAAACAGAAAGTGAATAATAGTTTCCCTTTTTGTGGGTGTTGTGAGAAATACCCAGCTTTGCTGCATTCTCTCCTATTGGAAAATATCCGGTACATATTGAAGTGACCGTGGCTATATCATGCCTGTATCTGCATAAAAGTTCGATAGAACGTTTTTTTTTATATGTAGCCCATATCCTTGTGAATATGGTACAGTCCGTTCCTGCGGCTTGATTCTATTAGAAAAATTGATAACATTTTAAACTTCATAACTGTTTTATTACCAAAAATTAATACTAATGTTATTGAAACAATTAGAGTAGAATTGGTTTTGCAAAACTCCAATAAGCTCAAAATTTATTAAAATTATTTCCCCGTTGGCAGAACTAATAATACCAGTATTAAAAGGAGTTGCTTTATAAACGACCTGAAAAAACTTGTTAGTAATGACCACTTTATAATAATCGGTGACTTTAATTGTTAACACCGGCAATGGGGTTGTCTTCGGGCAAATTAATTTGGTAACAATCTGTGGGATTTCATTATGAGATACGCTATCATACTCATGTTTCCAAACGGTCCAACTTATATACCTGCCCGTAATATAGCTTCGCCATCTACGATAGATTTTTATATTTCAAATATTCCGCATTGCTTTACGACTCCTACTTCTGCAAATGCACTTAGTTCGGATCATCTCCCTGCCCGCTGTGATACTACCCTTAGTCCAAATTTATTAAATGTGCAATATTTAGATTTTAAGAACGCCAATTGGAACTTTTATCGTTTACATTTAAATTCAAAATTCCGCCAAACTTTAAACAGTTTGAATGTGTTGAATGTTGTGAAGATATTGACGTCTATGTTGATTATTTAAAAAAAAAGTATTTTCGATGGTATTTATGTATCTGTTAATAGAAAACAATTAATAAACGAGCTGTTATTCTTCCTTGTACCATTTTGAATCTTATTAAAATAAGAAATATGTTTAGACGGAACTGGCAAAGATACCGACAACAGCACGATTTTCACCAAATGAACCATGTCAACAAATTAATAACATAATCGATATTAAAATTCAAGAACATAGAATAGAACAAAAACTTAGTTCCTAACATCCTAGTTCTAAACCGTTTTGGAACATACATAAAATAATAAAAAAGAAAAATATTCAAATACCACCACTTGAACCGCCAGGGACAGTTCATACTTCTAACGAAGACAAAGCAAATACACTTGCAAACACTTTTGCTAGCAATCATAATACTACCATTAATCTCTACAACGCCAACGATCCTATTTTAAAAAACCTTGTAGATATGTCTGCCATTGAATTCAATAGAACTTCAATAAGCTTATCTGCAGAGGAATTCATTTCTGTTGAAGACATTGAATATTAGATTTGTAATCTTAAGAACAATCTTCTGGAATGGATGGTATTCTAAATCAGTTCCTTAGAGAACTTAGAATGAGTGGATTCGTTTATTTAGCCTCTCTAATAAACGTCTGTTTTTAAATTCAATATTGTTCACTTAGATGGAAGATGGGAAAAGTTGTTCCAATATTGAAATCTGGTAAGCCCCGAAGTGATCCAATAAGTTATAGGCCAATAAGCCTACTCAGTAGTATTAGTAAGATTTTTGAAAAATTAATTCGCTGCAAATTAGAATCTTTCTTGAATGAAAAGAATATCATACTAATACAGCAATTTAATTTCCGTTAAGAACATAATACGTCACACCAGGTTCTAAGAATCTTTAGACATATACAAGAAAAATTTAGAGAAAGAAAATCAACAGGATTAGTTTTGCTAGATGTTGAAAAAGCTTTTGACACTGTTTGACACAACGCACTCATACACAAACTCATTATAATTGAATGTCCAACATTTTTGATTAACTTATAAAAGGTTTCTCAAGTGATAGAAAATTTATAGTTTCACTAAATGGACAAAATTCAGTCCCGAAAACTATTCCTGATGGGGGATCAGTGTTAACCCGTACTTTGTTTAACATTTTTATTTACGATTTTTCACTCTTGCAAAATTGTGAATTTGGCATGCATGCATATGACATTGCCCTATTCTCATCCAATGAAATTTAGAAATTATTTTCGAGTATTACAAACATTGGAAACTTAAAATTAATGCTAGGAGAAGTCAAGCTATCTTTTTCACCAAAAAAAGAAAGGATTGTGTTATACCCAGACGTAATATCAACTTTAATAACTGCTATATACCTTAGGTCAATTCTGTCAAGTATTTAGGTATTTACTTAGATAAGAAGTTAACCTTCAAGAAACACACACAAATGACTGCACATAATATAAATGTTGGCATACAAATGTAGTACAGACAGAATAAGCTTATTATTTTTAAAGTCGTTTTTCAAGCAAAACTATTATATGGATCGCCCGTATGTTGTAATTGTGCTAAAGGGTGATTTTTTTGAGGTTAGGATTTTCATGCATTAGTATTTGACAGATCACGCGGGATTTCAGACATGGTGTCAAAGAGAAAGATGCTCAGTATGCTTTGACATTTCATCATGAATAGACTTATTAACGAGCAACGCTTGCAAATCATTGAATTTTATTACCAAAATCAGTGTTCGGTTCGAAATGTATTTCGCGCTTTACGTCCGATTTATGGTCTACATAATCGACCAAGTGAGCAAACAATTAATGCGATTGTGACCAAGTTTCGCACTCAGTTTACTTTATTGGACATTAAACCAACCACACGAATGCGTACAGTGCGTACAGAAGAGAATATTGCGTCTGTTTCTGAGAGTGTTGCTGAAGACCGTGAAATGTCGATTCGTCGCCGTTCGCAGCAATTGGGTTTGTGTTATTCGACCACATGGAAGATTTTACGCAAAGATCTTGGTGTAAAACCGTATAAAATACAGCTCGTGCAAGAACTGAAGCCGAACGATCTGCCACAACGTCGAATTTTCAGTGAATGGGCCCTAGAAAAGTTGGCAGAAAATCCGCTTTTTTATCGACAAATATTGTTCAGCGATGAGGCTCATTTCTGATTGAATGGCTACGTAAATAAGCAAAATTGACGCATTTGGAGTGAAGAGCAACCAGAAGCCGTTCAAGAACTGCCCATGCATCCCGAAAAATGCACTGTTTGGTGTGGTTTGTACGCTGGTGGAATCATTGGACCGTATTTTTTCAAAGATGCTGTTGGACTTTCTGAATGGACCACCTAAGACGCAGCCGCGGTCAACATTGAAATGAAATTATCTTCAAAAAGTAAATGTCATAGACCAATCTAACGTTTCAAATAAAGAATCGATGAGATTTTGCAAATTTTATGCGTTTTTTTTTTTTAAGTTATCAAGCTCTTAAAAAATCACCGTTTATAATGCATATTAAAATATTGCAAATTCTTCAAAACAAAATTTTAAAAATGATGCTCAAGCTCCCCTGGTATTTCTCAACTCAAGCTTTGCACATAGAGGCAACAAACGTATTAAAAATAAACAAGAAAATCAAAATTCTCAATAAAATTTTTTCTAGAAAATGTGTATCAAGTGAAAACTCTCTAATTAGAAATCTAATTTCAAAAATTATCAAATGTATGTTTTTTTGTCTTTTCTTGTATTACTCATACATCTTGTTTTTTATGTATTTCTAATTATTTTTTGTATATACCATATTTTGTATGTTGTTTATTTATGCATCATTATATGTATTTTTTGTTTATTTATTAATTAATTTATTTATTTATATATTTGTTTATTTGTTTATTTGTGTATTTATTTATTTTTGCTTGCCTATTTATTTATATATTTATTTTTTCACTGATAAAATAAATCATCCGAAATTAGTTTCTATTAAATCTAACCATAACCTATCTGTGATATAATTATAAACAAAATTCGAACGATGGTTTTTCTTTGCAATGTTTTCCTTCAAGCTTACAAATATTAAGCTATTCACATGTTGTTTAAAAACTAATTATTATTTTTCAATAGTAAGATAAAATTTGATTTCATATCTTTGTGCAATACAAATAATAACTACAATAGGAGTATTTGCCCTTTCGGCAAGTGAGCTACGAATAGCTGATTCTTACCGGGCCAAATCGTCAGCCTGTTCATTTCCATCAATGCCACTGTCAGTGCAGATATCCGTCTTTCTATTTACATACATTGCCACAAACAGGTAGCTGAAAAAACTTATAGTTAGGGACTCAGAAAAAACCAACAGTTTGATTCTATAAGCCTTAGCGCGCGATACTCATAATTTGATAGGTTCACTGGTAGGAGGTGCAAAGTAACATTTAAAGCATCTGTTGGTGAGGATCGGAAGGCCCCTAGTGCCGATACTAAATATTCTCTGAACCTTCCTTAGTTTCTTGATTTTGTATATCTTGCTAAGCACTGGGGTGTAAGGACAGTATTTAAGCATTCAGTCAGGGTAGAGTAAAGGCATTTTTTTTAGTTTTAATAGTAAAGACATCAGTTTTACTCTGATCAACACCTAGCCCACAGCTTGTAGATCAGTTGCTAATTTTTTTCAGAGCCATTTTTGTGATTTCACTTATTACGCTGACGAAGAATGGAAAACCTCTACCGAAGTGAGTAAGTGATTTGCAAATCAATTCAGTAAGGACGTTATTAAAATCACCTTCTACGTCAATTGATTTATTTTAGAAACACTCCCCTAACAACACTGATAAAAGCTACATAAAGATTTACTTTTGCCATTATAAACAGTGTTAGCATTTTGAACTTTTCTCCCTTCTGAAGAAAAAAGGTTGTCTTTTACTAACTAAGACTCTATTCTAATGGCTTTGTTTTCAAAACTATATATACACCAAGTAATTCAAAAAATTCAATACAATCGTTTCTGAAACAATCATCATCCTTGGAAATCTTGTATTTTTCCTAACAAATGTTCCAGTGCATTGATATCTCGGTTCTCCATTTATTTCTTATAGTTCAAGGGAAATTCAATTGAATTAAAGTTCCTGAACACTTTATAAAATTTCTCTTAGACAACTCTAATGAATTCCTAGTCCCATAAAATCAAAATAATAATATAAACATTTAAATAGAAACACAAATTACTTCTTAAATTTAATGAATGAAGAATCACACATGCTGAACTATTTAAATTTTCATTTCTTGAAATAGATTCAAACAAATTTTGATTAATAGCTAAATGAACTTAATTTGGTTGTACATAATTTGTATATTGAATTTTGTTAAAACACAAATTGATGTTCTCAACGATCATAAAATATTACATTACATAAAATTTTATATTTCTAAAAAGAAATATTGATAGATACGAGTATTGATAATTTACGTTGACATTTTCCTTTGAAAAAAGACAATTCATCTTTTTATTTTCCTTACAAACGAGTGACGACGGGGACGTGCCAATCCATTTCAATATCTCAAAATATAAAATTTAAGAACCTACAAGTTAATAAAAAGAAAAACAATAAAACAAGATATATGTAGGAAGATATTATCCAACAATATTTCTTAATAAAACAAAAAAAAAATAAAATCAATAAATCAAATCAGCTTGAAACTTTATGAACAAGAGTCATTCCACCTACAATCATTCCACCGAGTAACATCATTTTTTATGAATAATTGTTGATAAAATAAGAAAGTGTCTTTATTTTTTAAATTAAACTCACTTTTATGAACACTTGTAAATCATATGAACCATTTAATATCAAAGAGTCACAACTCAATTTTGACACATTGCTACCCTACCCATACCTCCTTTTTCGCTGTTTATATTCTAATAAGGGTTGTTCTTTAATTATTTAAAGAACAGAAAGGGCCCATTCCTAACCGTTCCGTTTGTGTGCCTTTTCATATCTTTGACCATCATAATAAAGATGGTTGAAAGATTTGGCAAATAAATTAAAAGACGTTTAAATTTTATAGACATTTGTTTGTAATACAGAAGTAAAGAGTTTTTGATTATCAGGGAACCCCTGTTCTTTTAATTATTATTGACTTTTATACGTGTTTAATGTCTTTTAAAGGAACACGCTTTTCTCATAATTAAAAGGCACTTAAACATTATCTCTCAAAAAAGCAATTCATTAGGTTGATGGAATCTGTGGTATTGTAGGAATAAAGGCAGTTATAATAATAATGGAAAGCTTTTACTCCAATTTAAAGTTATCTTTAAAATATTCAACAAATAAAAGTAGGACTATGCAGCTCGCAGTAGAGCCGGCAGACATATGTGGGAAATCGTATTTATAAAAAGAGGCTGAGATGCGACCCAAATTGATAACTTCCAATCCCGTCTGCCGATTGTCTTGCTTAAAATGTTTGTAGGTTTTCGTATTTTATTGAAAAAGTTATCAGTTAAATCATTTTAAAATAATAAAGAATTATTAGCAATATTTTGCATATGATAAAATAGTTGGATTTCAAAATCTATTTTTGTTAACGAGATTTTTAGTCATCAACCAATTTTTACTAATTTTAGTAGCATTTCTTAAGAACAAATTTTCTTATATAAACAAATACAAATTGGATGAATGAATAATAATTTTAAGTCAATATCGATAAATGAACATCAAATTTTACCAAATTTCAGTACTAGTTTGTAAGAGATAATCTAGGAATAATGAAACCCGATCAACCTGTGCACATTTCTAATTCTTAGTACACATTTATATTATTTATTTACACATCATTCTCATATAAATTCATTATATAATTATTACTGCTACTGTAAAATCGAATGATTTATGTTGTATATATGTACGTGTCAATATGCTATGCAATAATTTTGAAACAACTGTTAATATTAGAATAAGAAAAGATCACTTGTAATAAAGCTTTCTCCAAGACAAGACGTGTCTTTTAATATTTTCATGAAAACTTATTTTAAATTGTGCATGGTTATTTATTTGTTTGCATGATAATTTTGAGTACCTATATTAGACGGTTATAATATTCAGAAGTGAGATAAAAAACCTACTAAAGCTGTGCATGCTGTAAAAAGTAGATTTTGCTGTTGGTTCGATTTAATTGAAAAATAATTATTTCAAATCACATGATGGATGCAAGTGCTCGTGCCGCTATATTTGTGCAGAGTGCGATTGTACCTAGCTAAACTTGATGAGATGGGCTCATCTACGGTGGTATTGAAATCTGTGCTAAGGATACGTTTAGAAGAGGGAATAGCTCTTCTCGATGATGGTCGATTAGAGGAGCTGTTTATACATGACGAGGTTTGTGCTGACGTGAATGATGATGAAAGTTTGTCAGGTTTGGAGGAGAAAGTAGGGCTTTGTCTCAAAGATTGGAAAATTTGAGAGAGCTGGTTAAAAAGAAGGAAGAAATATGATAGAAAAAATGCTGTCTGAATTGTGTCAGCCCCAAAAAGTTGGACAATCGACATCATTTATACGTTTCGTGATTTGGAAGACACGATTCCGACATTTTCTGGTGATGATAACAATCACGTAAGAAAGTGTATCAGTGGTTTTGAGGATGCAAGGGTTTTGTACAAGTTCACTGATTCCGAAAGTTTTATATATGCCAAGAGACTTCTTCGTGGTACTGCAAAACTATTTTTGAGATCAACATTACTAAGTTCTTGGGATGGGCTAAAAGCAGCTTTACTGGCTGAGTTTCAGAACCATGCTTCAGCCACAGATATCCACAACATCGTCGTAAGAAACGTAGAAATGAAACTTTTCAACAATACTTATTATGACAATGCAGGAAATAGCATCACAAGTCGACATCGAAGATCAAGATGTTATAAGCTATATAATCAAGGACATTCCTATTTCTATTTTCAATAAACCAAATTTGCTTACTGCAAATAACATCGCTGAACTTAAAATAATATGACGAAAATACGAGAAAATGAAATATGAACGGCAAGCATTTGCTCAATCGAAGACGTCGCATCCAAAAAATATTTCAAATTGCAATTCCAAACCCACTGTGAAGTGCTTCAATTGTAATGAGGTTTTACATGTTTCCACTAGTTGTTCAAAACCACCTAGAGAAAAAGGTTCCTCTTTTCGCTGTGGTCAAAAAGGCCATGTCATAAAACACTGTCCACAGTTTTTGTGGTTCAAAATTATGCGAAACATGAGTATAAACTAGAACTCTAAAGAATTATTGAGGATTTACTAAAAAAATAAAGTTATTCGGGAAAGCAACTCTTCCTTTGCCTCACCACTTTAGCAAAGAAAAAATCCGGTGAATTGCGACTGTGCATAGATTATCGTCAATTAAATAAGCTAACTATAAAAGATAATTTTCCAATTCCTCTAATTGAAGATCATCTTGATAGATTACGAGGTACAAAGTATTTTTAATTGTTGGACATAAAAAGTGGATTTCATCATGTAAAGATGTCGGAAAACTCTGTGAAGTTTACGTCATTTATAACTCCTTCAGGGCAATACGAATATTTGCGTTTTCCTTTGGCTTAAAAAATGCCCCATCTGTTTTTCAACGATACATAAATTCACTTTTCAAGGATCTAATGCAGGAAAATTGCTTAAATGCATTGATGATTTGCTTATAGCAACCGAATCAAAGGCAAGTCATTTTGAAATTTTAAGAGAAGTTATGGATCTTGTTTTAAGACACGATTTGCAATTGCGCTATGATAAGTGTTTCTTTATGTTTGACAAAATAACTTATTTAGGCTATGAGATTTCTGCTAACGGTATAGGGCCAAATGTAAGTGATTTAAAAGCTGTAGATGAGTTTCCGGTTCCTTCAAATGTAAAAAATATGCATTCGTTCGCCAAGATAATAAGCATTTTTATCCGCTTTTCTTTTATTCCAAGCGTACAACACCACAAAAAGAAAAATATCACTCATATGAGTTAGAACCTTTAGCTATTATATCTGCTTTAAGAAGGTTTAAAATATACTTAACTGGTATTCGGTTTAAAATCATTACCGACTGTAAATCTCTCACTCTTACCCTTAGTAAAAAAATGCTAAACCCAAGAATTTCTAGGCGGCCTTTAGAGCTTCAAGATTTTGATTATGTTATTGAGCATAGGGGTGGGGAGAGAATGAAACATGTTGATGCTTTAAGCCGATGCCATAACGTTTTGATAATTGAATCAGATTCCTTTGAGAATGTTCTTGCAGCTTCACAACAAAAAGATATTGTTGTGAAGAATCTAGTAAAAATGTTGGAAAAACGACTTGACGTGACTCGACTTATGAACAAATAAACGGTTTAATGTACCGTAAAATCAACAAAACAGTTTATTTTTTTGTTCTATCGCGAATGGAAACGTCGAGAAATGTAAAAATTTTGAATTCTACAAATCGGACTCATTGCAATAATTTCCTATGGGAAGTTAAAAAAATAGGCTGGGATGCGACCGAAATTGATAACTTCTCATTCCGTTTGTCGATTTGTCTTGCTTAAAACTTCAACAAAATATTCATTTCAAGTTAATTATTTTTTCCTTTTTCTTTAAAAACTTGAGTCGAAAACATATTTTTATCAGTTTGTTGTTGTTCTTAAAAGTTTTCTTGTTTTTTAAAAATAGGTAGTTGTCAGTTAAAATTTGCCCAATAGTATTTTAATTACGAAGAAATAGTTAGATTTCAAAATCTATTTTCGTTAACGAGATTTTTATTCAAATACCAATTTCTACCAATTTTAAAGCATTTCTTGAACATTTTTTTTATTTCTTACATGTATGAACAAATACAGATTGGATTTTTCTAATAAAATTTAGCACAAAATAAAATAATTTTGAAGTCAATACCATCATTTATTTACGAGATATCGAGAATCGAACATTTATTTTTACGAATTTTGTTTACTATTTTTTATAGATTATAATTTTTTTGAAAAATCTTACTGTTGGATTTTTATCAAAATCTACTGAATGTCGAAAATAATATTTTCCTAAGTATGAAATAAGTTTGGAGCCAATGTTTTTAATTTTTGAAAAAATACTTTAGTCCAAAATCAATTTTTACCAAGTTTTAGTAATGTTTTGTATGTTTTTATTTTCTTGTAAGAAAACTGTCAATTCGATCTTTTCCAAAATTGTATTAAAAGTTAAAAACTATATTTCTCGAAAAATTAAATAAGTTTGATGAAAATATCTTTAATTTGTAAAAAGTTATATTTTTTTTCGGATTTCAATTTTGGTAAAAAAAACTGTCCTTTCGATTGTTCTCAAAATCTAACCTAATGTCAAAAACATTATTCTTCGTTGCATACAATTATTTTGGAGGTAAAATTATTGTTTATTCGAGGTGACAATTTATTTTTTTTTTTTCAGTTTTTTTCTTTGTATATATAATAAAAAAACGTTAATTGATTTATTTTTTTCAAAATTATATTTGAGTGGTATTACGTAACACCACATAATAGCATTACTGGTTCGTGAGATATTTTTGTTTTACCAAAATTTAAAATAAATTTTTTTGAGAGTCCTTTGTTAATCTTTCTATGTTATTATCTGTGTAACAAAGCTTTTTTTGAAGTCGATTTCTGTACTGGTTTTTGAGATATGGATGACGAAAAAAATGTCACGCAAGTACGGACGTACGAAAGTGGTACACACGCACGCACACACATATCTATACAAATCTTTTATTTAGACTATAGAGACCTTGAAACATCAAGAAAAATGACAAAATTTTAAATTTGACAAATCGGACCCATTATAATAACTTCCTATGGAAAGTTAAAACTCATTCCAGCAATATTTCAGTTTTGTTTTATTTTTAAAAGTTCTTAAGCTCTTAAAACCACCCGATACATTATATCCAATTTTTGAATTAAAACTGATTTAGTCATTAAAAAAAAGCAATAATCCATATATGATTTAATGTGGTTCTGTTTCCGTTTATAACCTATGTTTTAGATAACTTCCGTTTGCGTGTTGACACCACCACAAAAAACATGCATACAAATCACTTTCCATCACAACATAAAACACCTGATTAAAGCACCACTTTAATAGTTATAAAACGTTCGTTAGAAACAAACAAGCCATAATTTAAATAATCTTTTAGGCTCTCGAATATATTCATTCATTTACTAACGCATATTTGCTTTTAAGGATTTCAATCTATATACGAGTAGACATAAATACCCCGAAACCCATATAAGGCGATATAATATGTAAAACGTGCCCTTTTTTCATCATATTGTAAATGTACGTTAAATATATTAATAAAATAACCATAATTCATTTAAGACTATAGAACATTTTTTTTTCTTTGATGGCTTATTGCTTTAGGGAAGGGTGTTTTTTTGTTGTTGTTTGAAGTGTAGAAATAACAAAAGAAATTATTATTGTTAGTAAAGTGTTGCCAAAAAAAAATAAGTCTAACGTTGATATGGCTATCATAGACGTTAATCTTAGAAATATTGGGCTAAGTTTCCTATTCCCGATACGTGCGAGTGTTGTTTCATTTATGCTAGGGGTTCCTTCGTGTCCTAGACTACATTATTTCCAAAACTAAATAGTTTCAAAGTTAGTGTTGGCGATTTCGATAATGTGATTTTTTACTCTTTGAATTTTTGTCCAATTTTTTCCTTCAATATTATGCCTGGGGTTGAGGGTCTGCTTCTTAGAATTCTGCTGTTTTTACGTATTTTTTTAAATTATTATATTCAAATTATTCGAAAAAATTAAGCAAGGGAAATTTATTTCACAAAAAACGTCTTATTTAAAAAAAAAACTTACTCTTAATTTATTTAAGTAATTTAAAAAACCTTTAAAGTAAACTCCGTAATTTATAATTTATTTCTATATAATACATAATTATGTTGTTGTAAGATTGTTATTTCCTGTTAACCAACAAATTAATATTCAATTCAATTTCATGAACCCATTTTCAATTTGTTGTATGATTAAGAAAATCTTAAAGCGTTTTTAGTAAATTAAAAAATGTTTTTGCTAATTTTAAGCGATTTTAATATCTTGCTTTCTACAAACTTTTTTGACAAAATCGATATTTTAACTTTTAGCTTTTCCTAAATGTAAACGAATTTATTGTGATATTTGAAACGAATGGATTTGTTCCCAGGATTATTTTAATTTTATTTTTTTTGTTCAATAACTGTTAAATGTTTAATTGTTATTTTTTCGATGATTGCGTCTTATTGTGAGTTAACAGTCTTTTTCTTACACTTCAGGATTTTTCAGAAAGATGTTAACTCATAGCAACCGTAAAACTACAATCAGAGGCTCATCATTTGTTGATTGTTAGCAAGATCGTAATAAAATTATACCCTATTATAGTACTCGTAGATAGTAGAGCACTTGTTCTAAACAATGATTTCAATGGCATTTAAAACAGTTTAAAAATAGATAAATTATGTGGCGCAACAGTCCTAGGACTTACAACTCTCAACCATTCATGTATGCGAGTAATGCTGTCAGGAATTGGGGGACCTACGGTTTTAAGCCGAATCTGAACGGCGAATTTGAGAAAGCACTTTTCATAACGAGACTAACTTTTGGAGGATTTGTCAATGTCTTGCAAGAGGCTGTATTCGTAAAACAAACTTTAGGCGACACAGGTAAGGTCTGAACCAAAAACGTGTGGCATATTAGTCTAAGACAATAACCATCAATATAAAATGTTCATTTGACTTAAAGCTTCAATCTTTCCATAGTTGTTGCTATTGGGAGTCCATACTTGTGAATCATATTCACGATTAGGACTACCATGGCAATGAGCAACAAATTTCTGAATGAATGAATTTGATCCAAGCTAAGAAAAATGGTGAAAAACAAAAAGCTTTAATTTAAATTTAAAAAATTCGGTGGTGCTAAGTTGGTCAAAAGTTTTAGAAAAGTCAGTATATTCATAGGTAACTTGTTTGAACATATGTTTGAAAATGTAAGGAAATTTATAAAGATTGATCTTTTTCTCAGGAAACCATGTTTTTTTGAGATTATTATTAAAAAATACTAAACTATCACCAATAACTTCTTCATAAAGGTTAGGAATATAAAAAAGTTTTGCAATGGGCCTGAAGTGATGATTGTCATGAAAAAGTGCTTTCTCAAATTAGCCGTTCAGATTCGGTATATAAACTGTAAGTTCCCTCCATTCCTGACAACATAACTCGCACACAGGAATGGTTGAGAGTTGTAAGACACTAGTCCCTGGTTCTTCATGGATTGTTGCGTCACCTAATTTATTTATTTATAATGGGTCTGAAGTTTGGTATAACCACCTTGTTACCTTTCTTGAAAATTGGTGTAAGAAATGACTTCTTCCATATACTGGAAAATTTGCCTGTTTTTAGAGAAAGTTTGAATATGAACGTAAGGAGTTCGACTAAAGCATAACTACACTTTTTTAATGCTATCCGAGGAATGCCATCAGGAAAGGCTGAGCAGTAAATATTCAACACGTATAAAAGATCAAAGACCGTACTTTGTAGCACAGGATTGTGACTGCAGCTAGTTTGCGAAAAGGAGTGAAAATTATGAAAATATACTTCATCAATTACTTCAGGGCTATAAACAAATGACTCACGGAAATTTGTTGCGAAAGCGTTACAGATATCAAATGAAAGGTTTTTGTAAGTTTAGCTAACTGAAAACCATCTGATTGTTTCTTTAAGTTGACAAGTATCCAAAATTGTCTCGGATTTACTTCCAAAGAGGTGTACAAAAGTTGAAGTTTTTAATGTAGATTGTTTGCTGTAAATTAGTGGGAACGATTTAATAAGGAAAGATAGTTCCATTTGTGAAAAAGGGAAAGAGTTTAAGTCAGGATTTATCTTCAGATGGAATCCAGTCAATGTGTTGTAGATTTACATCAGGTAAAAGTAAAATATTGGTGTCAGAGAAGAATGATGAAGTCAAATGCGAAGAAGAGTTCGATCTACACAGACTCTTAACTTTTTCGAGGAATGGAAAAGTTTATCATGAAAATAGTCTTACTTTATACCATTCTCTTTAAATAGACCAGTTCATTTAATAAAGTAAAAGACGAAGTCTAAATCCTTTGCATTACCAACATGATGAGCATTTCTGTAAACTTCGAAATCTTGACGAGAAAGAATGGATCAAGCCAAGTTTCTGTCAAAACAAATACGTCACGTGGGTGATTGAGTGTTAAGGAAGGTGTTAACAGTCCTACTTCAAAGGTAGAAGATGACAATTCCTTAAGTTTTTTGACTGGGTTGTAAATAAGACAAAAGAGGGATGTCACAACAGGAATGAGGTTCGTAAATTTTACCAAAAGGTAAAAAAAAACCTCCCAAGGGTACCAGCCACGAACCGAAGCCTGTAAAGACGATCAGGGGAACATCGTAGTAGAACCGCAGTGGAAGCTGAGAATATGGAAAGATCACTTCTCCAAATTATATAACGGCGATGACGAACCGAATTCCGCTGTAAGGGAGATAGAACCACTCAACCTCGGCGACGCAGATCAACAATTCAGCCTACCCGACCTTGACGAAGTGAAGATAGCTATATCTAAAATAAGTCAAACAAAGCTGCTGGAGCTGACGGCATCGCTGCCGAACTATTCAAAGCAGCAGGCGATGACTTGGTACGGAGCATGCACCAACTCATCTGCAAAATATGGTCGATGAGTGGAATCTCAGCATAGTGTGCCCGATACATAAGAAAGGAGACCCTCTAAACTGTGCCAACTACAGAGGCATCAGTCTCCTTAACATTGCGTATAAGATCCTCTCTGCCGTATTATGTGAACGTCTGAAGCCATTCGTCAACAACCTGATTGGTCCTTATCAGTGTGGCTTCAGACCAGGAAAGTCCACTATCGACCAAATATTCACACTACGGCAGATCTTGGAAAAAACCCAGGAGCTTCAAATCGATACCCACCATCTCTTTATCGATTTTAAAGCCGCGTATATGACAGCATTTATAGGGAAGAGCTCTACCGAGCAATGTCTAGTTTTGGCATCCCTGTCAAACTTATCCGTTCGTGCAGAATGACGATGGAGAATGCACGCTGCTCTATCAAGGTCGGAAAAGATCTTACCGATGCATGGATATGCAGATGATATTGACATAATTGGAAGATCAAAGCATGATGTCAGTGGAGCGTTTTTGAGCATTGCGACTGAAGCGAAGAAGATGGGTTTAGTGGTCAATGAGGGCAAGACCAAGTATATGCTGTCATCAAAAAAGGACACTGAACGACGACGTCTTGGACAAAACGTCACCATGGACAGCTATAACTTTGAGGTAGTTAAGGACTTTGTCTACCTAGGCACCGCTATTAATGCAGACAACGACACCAGCGCTGAAATCAAACGAAGAATAACTCTTGCAAATCGCTGTTTCTTTGGACTTAGAAGGCAATTGAGAAGTAAAGTCCTCTCTCGAGCATGTAAAATCACCATCTATAAGACACTCATCATCCCGCTTCTCATTTACAGCGCTGAGGCCTGGACCCTGTCAAAGAAAGATGAGAGCGTCTTAGGATGCTTCGTGAGAAAAATTCTTCGGGTGATTTTTGGTCCCGTACGCATAGATGGAGAATGGAGGATAATATATAACGACGAACTGTACGGGCCGTACAGCGACACTGACCTAGTTAGCAGAATTAAAGTCCAACGGCTTAGATGGCTAGGTCATGTAGAGTGGATGGTCTGTAGCGTCACCTTAAGTAAGTAAGTAAGTAAGTAAGTAAATAAGACAAATTATATCTTATGGGTTTGTATCGGGGTCCAGACGAAATATACAATTCTCTTTAATTTTGAGATAACTTACTATAACTTAGACAACAAAATGTTTACCATTCTTGTATTGAAGTTTAATAATTACAATTTTTGTTGAAATGTGTATCGTTCCATTTATGGTACAATCTCTGACAAATCCGCGCTATTCCAAATGGAATTTCTGTTTGGAAAAGTATGAAGTTACAAATTGATAGAAGTGAAATTGATAGGACCCAGTTGTTTGCTTAAAATTGTTCGCTACTGCATCTAAAAGAAATATTCAAATCATTACATCGATATCTACTCTTAATAATAAAAGGAAATCCTTACGAGAAAAATTTAGCCATATAAACAATACAATTAACATCTTTTCCCAGACTATGACATAATGTAAATACAAAATTTCCTGAAAGCAAACGAAAACTCTCAGCCTTTAATACCACATTATATTGTCCACAAATTCCATAAAACCTGTATATACCTATATCCTTATGATACAATTCAAAGGACTCATTCAAGAAACCTTAAAAATAAATTGAGTAATAATTGTGAAATGAAACATTTATAAATCCTATTTTTTTTTTAATGAAATTTTTCTTCTTTTAACGCATTTTGTTTAGTGTTTAGGTTTAATTAAAATATACTTCAGGCTATAAAATTTACATTTCTATTTTTTAACTACTGTTGGAAGAATTTATAACGATATCAAAAGACCGTTAACGAAAAACGGATAACTACATCGTCATTTTTTTCATAACAAAAGGGTAGCTTATTTGAACTTCCTTTGATATGAAAAGTATATCTTTTCCTAGCACTACGTACATTTTTCTTACTCAAAAAAAAAAATGAAAAAATAGCCTTAAGCCCAAAAGAGGATATTTTGTTGGTTCCTCATATCTCCAGAAGATAGATTGCTTGGATTTAGGTTATTATTCGAATATTTATGGCTCATTGAAGACAATTTTTTCCGGTCTTACTTGAATTACTTATGGTATAAAATCGATTGTAAATCTATTCTTGAATATGTTTGGTATAAAAGATGATTCGAAATATTATTTTTGTATAGAGATCATTGAATAGACGGTGTGGCTGCTGTTGACGTGATAGATATGTCAATGGCAGCCACTCTGTTTATTTAGATAAAAGATTGATGACTATGGAATCTTTAATCTGCGTGACAAAACGAAAACGGAAAGTTATTGTGATGTTATCCAATTTGAATCCATTGAAGCTTAAACAACCTCTATTAATGCTGATATTTATTGCTTGGTTACTTTAATGGATTTACCTGCTAAATGAAGAAAATTCTTTCGAAGATTTGACGTATACGTTAAATACATCTTTCATATTGTTAATTGAAACCCCTTTACATATGAATTACTCGCTTTATTAACCATTAAAAAATCTAACAACCAACAACCATATTTTAATTAATCAATTAACTGCAACTAACAAATTATTACAAAATTTAAGAAAGAGGCCGGGATGTAACCCAAACTGATAACTTCTAATCCCACTTGCTTAAAACTTTACCGAATGCTCATTACAATAATTGTGTGAGATTAATAATTTATATTCAATATATTTCTTTGTTCTCTTAATACTTGAGTCGAAAATCATTTGTTATCAGTTATTGTTAATTTTTCAAAAAGGATAACTAAAAATTAACAACAACATTTTGCATTTGATGAAATAGTTTTATTTTAAAATTTATTTTAGCTAACGAGATTTTTAATTGAAAACTAATTTTTACCAATTTTAGTAGAATTTCTTGAAAGTTATTATGTAAAAAAATACGAATCGAATTTTTCTAAGAAAATTTGGCACACGATGAAATAATTTCGAAGTCAATACCTTCATTTATGCACCAGAATCGAATATCAATTTTAAGCAATTTTGCGTACTATTTTTTTGTAGATTTTAATTTTAGCGAAAAAAAAAACAGGCTGTTGTATTTTTATAACATTTGTACTGAATTTTATAAGAAATAGTATTTTGTATAAAATAAAATTAGATTAAAGCCAATATTTTTAATTTTTGAGTAGATATTTGAGAAGGAAATCAGTTTTACCAAGTTTTAGCAATGTTTTAATTTTTGTAAGAAACATTTTACCGGATAACAAAAATTGCTGTTTTTCATTGCGTACAATTATTTTAGAAATATAATCATAATTTGTTCATAAGATATTCAAGGTGACAATTATTTTTTACAGTTTGATAAGAAAACATTTAATTACATTTTTTTTTCAAAATTATGTCAATTTGGTTTCATTTCAAAATACATAATACAAAAGTCACAATATTTTTCCTTAAAAAAACCACCCACTCAATTTTTTTTGAGAGTCCTTTCTGCATTATTATCTGTAAAACATTATTTCAAGTCGATATCTCTATACAGGTTCTTCAGATACGAACCTTCACATATCTCTTTTTAATCCGACAAATCGATGACTGTCCAAAAATTAGTATTTCGGGCACTAACTACATTTGGCCGCTTATGAAAACAGAACGGGAAGGCATATCTACTACTCAAATCCCTTCGAAAAAGAAAAATAATTTTCAGAGAAATGGATATATGAGTATTTACCGAATGCATTTCAACTCTGATTAGGAAGCATTTACACATAAAGGGCTATCGAACGGTCTACGGATCATTTTTAAAACACTCCAAATCTAAAAAAAATTTGAGGAAGGAGTCAAAAGGCTCTTATTGTGGGACGGAAGAAATAAGCATGAAATAATTGTTTTCTCCCAGTGAAGAGTGTCAAAAATATCAATTGAAATAGTTCGAGCCACTATAGGTCGAAGGGCGTAACCTTTAAGAGTTGGTTTTCAAACCGAGGTCGGTAATACACACTACATTTTAATTAAAATTATATAATTACCAAATACATAAATGAAACAAGGATGAATGCAAAATATTTTACAATTCTTTGCTTATGGTGTTTTAAGCTAGTAACAAAGCTTATGGCTCCACAAGGTACACAGAATTGGTGAAATTGGTGAATGAATTACTATTTACCTTCAAAAATGTTTTAATATATGTTTACTTTTAGTTACTCTTTTAGGAAATTACAACTGACAACTTTTTTTTAACAAAGCTCGAAAACCTACAAAAACAACAACACAACAGATAAGAAATAATTTTCGACTTAAGTGTTATGAAAAAAAAGAAAGGTGTTATTTTCAACCTTCTTGTAACCTGACACAAATTTTTGTATTTAATTTTATAAGAATTGTATTAATATTAAAGAATCTTCGACAGACGGGCACGAAGTGGGTAGTACTTTCTTATTATTTTTAAAATAAAATTAGGTTTAAAATGTTACCATAAATACTACATCTTGTCAAAAGCAGCTTAAATCTAAATTGTGAATTGATACATACTTTCCATAGCTCAATTGAGTCACAATTTGACTTATTGCAAAAAAACTACTTATTTTAAAAGGCACTAGTTCAATGTTATCAGCTTTTTCTTACAGGAGGTCCAAAAAATGTTGTTACACTAATATTATTTCAAAATAGACTGCTCCTATTTATCTGTGCTCAACAAGAAATAATTACACACATAATTAACATTTTTTTAAACAAAATTTTTACATAGCCTTAAACTTTAAAAAATCATAATAATTTAAAGGAAAATGCTTATGTTTCATACATATCTCTTTGTTTTAAGAAAACTAACTTAAAATTTCTGTAGTACCCGTTGCATGATGGTTAGTGCGTTGGACTGTCATGCAAGGGGTCTTGGGTTCAATCCCTGCAATTAATTTTCGCGGGTACTGCCTCTTGCGAGGAATTGACAAATCCTTCCAGAGTAATTCTTGTCATAAAAAAGTGCTTTCTCAAATCAGCCGTTCGGATTCGGCCTAAAATTGTAGGTCCCTACCATTCCTGACAACAGTACTCGCACACAGGAATTGTTAAGAGTTGTAAGTCACTAGGCCTTGGTTCGGACGGACTGTTGCACCACCCAATTTAATTTAATTTTAACTTAAAATTTCTTTTAACTTCCACGAAAGAAAATTTTCTGGAATCATAAACATCACACCTTTGTTATCATCATTATAATTAATATGCTCCAGAAACTTTCGACAAACAAGTAGCTAGTTTGTGTCAAAACAATTTCAACATAAATCACAAGTCTATATTGAAATGGTTAAAAACTTTTGTGTTTTGAGATCAAAAAACAAATAATGTAATATTTTTTTTGTATTAAACATTTGATTGATGACAGATTAGAAATTTTCCATGAGAATGAACAATAATTGATTCTATCTGAATCAAAAATAATTAAAAAAGGTATTGTTGTCAACGGCATTTTCGTTTAGTTGAGTAGTTTATGAGTAATGGTTTTGATATAAATAATACATAGAAATATTGTTCACTCATGTCAATCCGCATAGTTAAGAGTGTCTCAAAGAAAGTTTCTGAACAACGAGGAATGAGAGGTGTGAAAGATGCTGGAAAACTAAAATTTGTATGAATCAAAACATCAAATACAAAATAAAACGTGGAGAGCGTTAATGACAATTAGTCATTCATCAAAAAGCTTTTTTTTTCCTTTAACACACATAATTTTGTAGTTTTATCGAACTCAAAAACTGGGACTGGAAATAAAATTGTCTTTTAAAAAGTAGAATAAAATGAGCAAAAGGAAAATGTATAGCTTTATAAGCAAAAGCAAATACTTCCATTAAGGATTTATTATAACATCGTCGTTCAAGTGACCTCCGCGACTGGCTTTGCAGTAAAGTATTCTGACGCTCTAAATTTAAAAGAACGTGTAGATGATTTCGGGCTGAAACTCAAGGATTGATTGGTTAATTTTGGAATTAAGTGCTTGGCTTTATATCTGTCCTTCATGGTTTCAAATAAAAAAAATGTTACCAGCAGCTCCGAGATGGATAGTTGACATAACGATGATGATGATGATGATGATGATGGACCAAAGGGCGTCATAATAAATGTCTTAAATTTCAGAAAGAAAAAGTCGGTAAACCGAAACGTTGTGTTTAGCCTTATTCTGCAAGAAAAATAGTCGACACTCAATAATCCGCACCAGACTGTCAGTCTTTTTGAGAATTTTATGTGCCCCATTGGCGACATTGATCTTGCTGTGGCTGAATTCAAAATGTGACTTGTCTAAAAAGATGATATTTTTCCTCAAAATTGTTATTCTATTGAAGCTGCTCTAAGTCCCACATTACGAAGTGATAACGATGGTCTTCCATCAATTGCTGCATCAATCGGACCTTGTTAGCGAATTATCCAAAAGCTTTGTTTAGATTTAAACTCAGGGTAGTGCTTGAAATGTTGAGTTGTTGAATTAAGTCTTATACTCTACAGCACCAACATCTTTAGGAATCATGCATGAATCATGACTCACAAATGTTTGTCTATACTCGTGTACAGCAATCACAGCAACAATTCTTTTCAAATCCAAACTGTTTGGAAGATATGATTGACTTTCCGTCAATTGTAGGTTTTCGTGTTTTGTTAAAAAAGGTGTCAGATGAATTATTTAAAAAAATTATAAATAAATAACAATATTTTGCATATGATGAAATAGTTTGATTTCAAAATGTATTAAATGTATTTATTTCTTATATAAATAAATACAACTTAGATGAATGAAATTGATTTGAAGGCAATACATTTTGTTCACGTGATATCGAGAACCGAACATCATTTTTATTAAATTTTCATAAAATTTCAATTTGAAGTAGTAAGCTTATAGCAAGCGTCAAACTACGATCAGAGGCTGATCATAAGTGCATGTGTTAGTTGTAAGTAAAAAATAATACAATTATAGCCTAACACACGCACAAAATACAAAAAATAATTAACATTTAACTATTACAGAACAAAAAATAAAATGAGAACGTTTACGATAGTGGAGCACTGGCTCTTAACAATAATTTTAATCCCACCTTATTTAAATTTAAATCTATCGATGAACAGTTTAAGTTATATAATATGCTCATTCGACTTAAAGCTTCATTCTTCAGATAGTTAGTTCTATGGAAGTCAATAATCAATATGTATAAAATCAAATGTTCGCAGGTGATGAGTTCCGGCCTGTAATTCAAATGTACACAAGAAAGCAAATAAGGTGCATCAATTTCACCATTAATGAGTTGATGAAAAAATACTAAGTCATTATTAACACGCCTTTGATGGAGAGATTGCATTTGAAGAAGTAAAATACGATGTTCATAGGGAGGCAGATCATAGGGACCTCCCTAAGGAAGACCTTTTAAGGCAAGGCGAATGAAATTATGTTGAATTGATTCAATACGTTTTCTATGAATTACGTTATAGGGAGTCCATACCTGCGAAGCATATTCAAGATGAGAACGAACATGGCAATTATACAAAGAAAGGGTAACATAGGGATCATTGAACTCCTTTGCCCAGCGTTTTATAAAACCAAGCATAGAACTTGCCTATTAACAATAAAATTAATGTGATGTGTAAACTCTAAGTTGGAACAGAAATGTACACCTAAATCTTTAAATGTGGAGACACGATAGAGTTTTTGCTGTAGTATACAGTATTCAAATACGTTACTGATTAGTTTTTTAGTACAAGTTATCGTCTTGCATTTTAAAGGGTTGAGTGAAAGGCTATTTTTCCCACACCAAAATGTGAAACTATCAATGTCGGCTTGTAAAAGAATACGATCATGGGTGGACTTTATTATTTTGAAAATCTTCATATCGTCAGCAAAAATGAGACGTTCACTTGAGCGTTGACATGACGATACATCGTTAATAGACAGGATGAATAGAAAAGGGCCAAGATGGCTTCCCTGGGGAACACCAGATTGAGCAACAAAAGGTGCAGAATGACAATTTCTAAATTTTACCTCGTAGGATTTGTTTTCAAGGTATGACTTAATCCAAGCTAAGAAAATGGTGGAACACCAAGAGCCTTAAGTTAAAATAAAATAATTCGGTGGCTAAGTTGGTCAAAAGCTTTAGAAAAGTCAGGGTATACACAATCAATTTCATAACATTGTTCTAAAGCGTTTGAACATATGTTTGAGAATGTGAGGAGATTAGTAACGGTTGATCTTGTTTTACAAAACCATGATGCTGTTCGCATGATATTTTTACTGAAAAATGATAAACTTTCACGAACAACTTGTTCAAATACTTTATGAATGCAAGAAAGCTTTGCAATGGGCCTGTAGTTGCTAATATATCCGACTTGTTACCTTTCTTGAAAATTGGTGTTGAAAATGACTTCTTCCATATACTGGGAAATTTGCCTGTTTTTAGAGAAAGTTTGAATAAAAATGTAAGGTGTTCAACTAAAGCATTACTACACTTTTTTAGTACTATCGGGGGAATACCATCAGGACGGGCTGAGCAGTCATCAATCAACGCAGATAGTTCATAACCTATTATTATAAAGGGTGATTTTTTTGAGGTTAGGATTTGCATGCATTAGTATTTGACAGATCACGCGGGATTTCAGACATGGTGTCAAAAAGAAAGATGCTCAGTATGCTTTGACATTTCATCATGAATAGACTTACTAACGAGCAGCGCTTGCAAATCATTGTGTTGCTGAAGACCGTGAAATGTCGATTCGTCGCCGTTCGCAGCAATTGGGTTTGTGTTATTCGAACAAATGGAAGATTTTACGCAAAGATCTTGGTGTAAAACCGTATAAAATACAGCTCGTGCAAGAACTGAAGCCGAACGATCTGCCACAACGTCGAATTTTCAGTGAATGAGCCCTAGAAAAGTTGGCAGAAAATCCGCTTTTTTATCGACAAATTTTGTTCAGCGATGAGGCTCATTTCTGGTTGAATGGCTACGTAAATAAGCAAAATTGCAGCATTTGGAGTGAAGAGCAACCAGAAGCCGTTCAAGAACTGCCCATGCATCCCGAAAAATGCACTGTTTGGCGTGGTTTGTACGCTGGTGGAATCATTGGACCGTATTTTTTCAAAGATGCTGTTGGACGCAACGTTTCGGTGAATGGCGATCGCTATCGTTCAATGCTAACAAACTTTTTGTTGCCAAAAATGGAAGAACTAAACTTGGTTGACATGTGGTTTCAACAAGATGGCGCTAAATGCCACACAGCTCGCGATTCTATGGCCATTTTGAGGGAAAACTTAGGAGAACAATTCATCTCAAGGAATGGACCGCTAAGTGGGCCACCAAGATCATGCGATTTGACGCCTTTAGACTATTTTTTGTGGGGTTACGTCAAGTCTAAAGTCTACACAAATAAGCCAGCAACTATTCCAGCTTTGGAAGACAACATTTCCGAAGAAACTCGGGCTATTCCTGCTGAAATGCTCAAAAAGTTACCCAAAATTGGACTTTCCGAATGGAATACCTAAGACGCAGCCGCGGTCAACATTTAAATGAAATTATCTTCAAAAAGTAAATGTCATGAACCAATCTAACGTTTCAAATAAAGAATCGTTGAGATTTTGCAAATTTTATGCGTTTTTTTTTTTTTTTTTTAAAGTTCTCAAGCTCTTAAAAAATTACCGTTTATAAAAGAGCAATAAGATCTAATAACAATCACAAATAAATATGACCTTCTGTCATTATATTCTATACGTTTCTGTATATTCGCTATAAATGTTTATGTAACCCGTTAATTTAATAAAAGTTTTAAAGGCTCAAATTCTATGTTCAGAAGCATAAAATAAAGGTACATACATAAGAAAGTTCATATTTAGCCTTGATGATAATTATCTTCTCTTCGTTAATTTGAAAAAATCTTCAATTAATGCTAACTAGATCTATTTACAATTCTGTCTTTGTATTTAAAAAAGGTACTATCATTAAGTTAATGATTGCAATATTATTTCGATGTTGTGAATTGTTTCCAAATAAAAAGGAAAACAAAACAACTTTTATTGTCATTTTATTGTAAGTACATATGAAAAAGAAAAATCAGTAAGGTCATCCTCCTCAGGAACACAAAAATATACGAAAATTAAATTAAATGCTTCCTTTTTTATATTCTCGATAAATTGATTGCTTTAATCTTATGCAATAAACAACTGCCCATTAGTTTTATTGTAGCAAGAATCATTTCAAATTACTCAACAATCAAGTTTATTTGTTTTTTGGTTTTGGCTATGCAATAAACACTTAACATTTGATTATGTATTTACTTTCTTATACATTTAGAATTTTTCTTATCTTTGAACATGCAAAAGAAGAACCTATAGGTTTTATGACGAGAATCTTTAAGGTTCAAGTGCTTTTTCTGAAAAAAAGAACAAAACTAGTAATTTTCTAACTTATTTCGGTCTCAAAAAATTGGTGAAATTAAATATTTTTTTGAAAATTTACATGCATTGCATATTTTATAACAAAATTATAAAACATAAATAATGTATTTTTAAGAAATATGAGAAATTTCGATGGTTGTTAATTATGGTTTGACAGATGCCAATTCCGAAAGGTTCGGAAATTCATCATGAAAAGCTTGACACTAGATAAAAAGGCTTTTAAAATGTGGAAATATACTTTTGAAGAATAAATCCGTTCTAAAAGTTAATAAACACCTTCGTCCAAAGAATTATGTTCACTTTTGAACTGACGCTTTGTTTCTATCAAAATTGAATTGTTGTTTTTTAATTATCACTTGCACAGCGTATTAACACTAAGCAACGTTAACATTGTTGTTTTTAACTTCAAATAGGAAGTTATTGTAATCAATTCGATTAGTCGAATTGAAATTTTTCACATTTGTCGACATTTCAAGGTCAATGACTATAAATAAATGTCCTCTAAAGAGATGTCTGTGTGTGCGTGTGTAAGTTGGTTCATACTTCCATACGTTCGGAAAGCCCGTATCGTCGTCCATATATCAAGAACCAGTAAAGATTTCGTCTTCAAATGAATTTAGTTTGTACACAGAAAGATGCAGTAACGACTCTCAAGAAAATTGAATAGGTGGACAATTTTGGTTAACGCAAAATATCTTACGAGCCAATAACGATAACGACTTGAAATAAATTTTGCTTTATGTAATTCAATCAACGGTCGCCAATATTGTTTTTATTGGTGATAAGGTATAGCGGTGGGATCCAATGTACTTTGACATCCTATTTAAAGCACTTGGATTACGCGGACGATGTTTCCTTATTCTCTCATTGGATCATGGAACCTTATCACATGACAACAAGTGTGGAGAGAGAAGCAGAAATCGTTCGGCTGAAAATTAATTCCGGCATAACAAAAATGATCACCCTCGGAGCCCGACAAGCCTCTGAAATAAAGATTTCTTCGCAACCGGTGGCAAAAATGGAGGGCTTTCAATTCCTTGGAAGTATCGTCTCCATCTGCCGCTCCGGCGAAGCAGAAGCGGCGTTCGGTAAGCTCTCGAAAATTTGGCTGTACTTCTTTATGGGTGCATTACTTGGAAGGTTACTTCAGCAATTACAAGAAAGCTGCAACCTTCTTGAATAGATATCTTTGTAACATCCTAAGGGTTTTCTGCCCGTGAAGTCCTTCATACAAGCCAGGAACCTATAGACTCTATAATACGAAAGCGTAAGTGGCAATGGATTGGACATACGCTTTGAAAAGGTAACGACTGAACTGCAGGCTAAGCAACGCAATGGATTCCGCCCACAGAAGAAGTAAGAAAAGCTGGACGACCGAGAAGCACATGGCGCAGGACATTCGGTGCGAAATCAGCGTCAGTAGGCAAGAGTTGGAGAGAGCTGAAACAACTCTGCCGAAACCGTCCACGATGGCGGAAAGGCGTAGTAGATACCCTAGGCCATTTAAAGGGTTCACAGCCGACTTAACAGGTCTGAGGACCTAAGTAAGTAAGTAAGTAACGGTTTTCCTACATAAAATTAAAACCTTAAAATTAACATTGCTTAAACTTGGTAAATATTTAATATCTTTTTAAAATTAAAATATTATCTTCAAACTAATTTCATCTAACAGAAAATATTGGTTAACGACGTTCAGTAAATGTTTTGTAAAAATCCATCAGTCAGTTTTGTTCGCAAAAATTAAAATCTAAAAAAAAATAGTACGCAAGCTTGAAAACTTAATGTTCAATTCTCGATATCTCGAGAATAAATAAAGGTATTGAGTTCAAAATAACTTTGTTCTGTTCTGAATTTGAGTAACAAAATCGAATCTGTATTTGTTTCTATAGAAGAAATAAAAACTTTCCGAAAATGCTTCTAAAATTGGTGAAAGTTAGGTTTCGACTAAAAATCTCGTTAACAAAAATAGATTTTGAAATCAAACTATTTTGATTTTTTTGACTGACAACTTTTTTAACAAAATGCAAAAAGGTCACGACAACAACAAAAAACTGACAAATTTTTCAAAAAGAAGGAGACCAAAGAAAGATATTGACTTTAAATTAATTAACTTACACAAACAATTGTTTTGAATATTTTGTTAAAATTTTAAGCAAGACAAATCGACAGACGGGATCAGAAGTTTTAAGTGTGGGTCGCTCTCAGCCGCTTTTTATTTTGCATGCCAACTGTCAATACCCAATCTTTTCGAAATTATTAACTTCAAATAAGAAGTTATTGTAATGGGTCCGATTTGTCAAATTGAAAATTTTACATTTCTCGACGTTTCAAGGTCTCTAGAGCCGAAATAAAAGATAGAAAGATGTCTGTGCGTGCGTGTGTACGTACGTTTGTACGTCCGTACGTCCGTACGTTCGCCACGTTTTTTTGTCCTCCATAGCTCAAGAACTAGAAGAGATATTGACTTCAAATAAATTTTGTTATACCGATAAAAAGGCATAAAGATGCAGAAATTGCTCTCAAGAAAATTGCGTCTGTGGTTTTTTTACCATAGCAGTTTGAAAAAAAGGTGAAAATTTTGGTGAACCTTAAATATCTTACGAACCAAAAACGCTAGAGACTTGAATTAAATTTTATATAATAAATTGTAATGTGATACCAAAGAAGTATATTTTTTGGAAAAATTCCATTTAACGGTTTTTTTAAAAATCGAAAAAACTGAAAAAAAAATTTGTCACCTCCAAAATTTTAAGACTAAAATATGATTTCATCTCCAAAACAATTTTGTGCAACGAAGAATAATGTTTTTGTAATTTGATAACATTTTGAGAAAAATCGAATTGACAGTTTTTTTTTATAAAAAATAAAAATCAAAAAAAAAAACCTTACTCAAAATTGGTAAAAATTGAATATCGATTCAAATATCTTTTTAAAAACTTGAAATTTGGGCTTCAATCTTATTTTATTTTATAAGAAATATTATTATTAACATTCTGAAAAATTTTGAGAAAAATCGAATTGACAGTTTTTTACAAAAAATAAAAACCTAAACAAAAATTAATAAAAGTTGGTAAAAATTGATTTTCGACTCAAATATCTTTTCAAAACTTTGAGATATTAGCTTTAATTTACTTTTGACTTTCAAAAATATTGTTGTCAACATTCAGTAACATTTTGAAAAAAATCGAATTGACAGTTTTGTTTACAACAAAATAAAAACCGAAAAAAATTAACAAAAGTTGGTAAAAAATGATTTTGGACTCAAATATCTTTTCAAAAATTTTATATAATAGCTTCTTACTAATTTTTACATATAAGAAATGATGTTTTCAACATTAGGACAAAGTTTGAGAAAAATCAAATTGACAGTTTTCTTACAAAATATAAAAACTTAAAAAAAAATGTATAAAAGTTGGTAACAATTGATTTTCGACTCAAATATCTTTTCAAAAATTTTAAATTTGAGCTTCAATCTTATTTTATCTTATAAGAAATATTGTTTTCAATATTCAATAAAATTTTGAAAAAAATCGAATTGAAAGTTTTTTTTACAAAAAAATAAAACTCTAAAAAAAAAAACAAATCTAAAACTTGGTAAAAATTTAATTACGACTCAAATAGCTTTTCAAATTAAAAATATTGTCTTCAAACTTTTTTTATTTCACAGAAAATATTATTTCCTATATTCAGTAATTTTTATATAAAAGTCCAACAGTCCGTTTCTTCATAAAAAATAAAATTTACAAGAAATAGTACGCAAATTTGGTAGACACACTTTTAAGCCAGACAAATCGACAGACGGGATGGAAAGTTATCAGTGTGGGTCGCATCCCACCCTCTTTTTTTAGCATAGTTTGATGTTCTTATAATATAAACAAAATCTGTTTGACTTCAATAAGTATACATTCCTGTAAAAACATTCAATTTAGATTCTAGAGACCTTGAAAAATTATTACTGTTTCTAAAATTTTACTTTCTGTAAAAAAAAAATTAAATCGATTTTTCTAAAACTTTTGTTAGATGTCAAAAAATTTGCTTGCTTTAAATAAAATTAGTTATTATGGTGACATATTATAAGAAAAATGTTATCAGGGTTTTAATACTATAAAGATTAAAGAATAACGCCTTGAGCACACTTTTTTGCAATCAGAGAATTTTTTGGATTTTTTGATGTATCACGCATGTGGTTATTATTTAGACTTCAAAATACAAAAATGCAAATTTTTGAACGCCAAACCAAAACCACGGCTGAAATAAAAACCTGCAGAAGCGACGGTTGAATTTAATATAAAGGTTCGCATATCTACATATTCACATCAAGGTGTTTTCATTATTGCTCCATACCCAAAATTTGCTTCCGGTTCTCAGACTGTCAGTTTTTTCAAAAAATGATACTTGAAATTGATGTTATATTAAGAAGCTGTTTAAAGAATTGCTCCCTAATAAAAATAAGTCCTAAAAATAAATGTTATGCATTACTTATTTAAAAAATAAAATTAAAAAGATTTCAAATTACATGGGTTCAATTGACTTCAGGAAATTGTGGGTGGACAATATTTAGAAGAAGGTTAACTTCACAACCAAATCAGCAGATGTCTGATGAATTTATGTAGTTCAGAATGTAATTTTTGCTTTTGTAATACTTTAAACAAGTGAAATAATAAACAAAAAAGAGGCTGGGATGCGACCCACACTGATAACTTCCCATCCCGTCTGTCGATTTGTCTTGCTTAAAAGTTTGTCTTTATGTACTCGTATCAATTTTTACCAAATTTGCGTACTCTTTTTGTAGATTTTATTTTTATATGAAAAAACGGATTGTTCGATTTTTATATAAAAATTACTGAATATCGAAAACAATATTTTCTGTGAAATAAAATAAATTTCAAGCCAATATTTTTAAGTTTTGAAAAGCTATTTGAGTCGAAAGTAAATTTTTACGAAGTTTTAGTATTATTTTTTTTTTTGAGTTTTATTTTTTGTAACAAAAACTGTCAATTCGATTTTTTTTTTAAATTTTACCAACAATATTTCTTATGAGATAAAATTACTTTAAAGCCAATACTTAAAATTTTTAAAGAGATATTTGAGTCAAAACTCAATTTTTACCAACTTTTGTACATTTTTTTAGGTTTTTATTTTTTGTAAAAAAAATGTCAATTCGATTTTTTTCAAACTTTAACTGAATGTTGACAACAATATTTTTTGAAAGATAAAAGTAAAAAAAAGCCAATATCTCTAAGTTTTTAAAAGATATTTGAGTCGAAAATAAATTTTTACCAACTTTTATACATTTTTTTTAGGTTTTTATTTTTTGTAAAAAATCTGTCAATTCGATTTTTTTCAAACTTTAATTGAATGTTGACAGCAAGATTTTTTGAAAGATAAAAGTAAATTAAAGCCAATATCTCAAAGTTTTGAAAAGATATTTGAGTCGAAAATCAATTTTTACCAACTTTTATAAATTATATTTTTTAGGTTTTTATTTTTTGTAAAAAAAAACTGTCAATTCGATTTTTTTCAAACTTTAACTGAATGTTGACAACAAGATTTTTTGAAAGATAAAAGTAAATAAAAGCCAATATCTCAAAGTTTTGAAAAGATATTTGAGTCGAAAGTCAATTTTTACCAACTTTTATAAATTTTTTGTTTAGGTTTTTATTTTTTGTAAAAAAAACTGTCAATTCGATTTTTTTCAAACTTTAATTGTATGTTGACAACAAAATTTTTTGAAAGATAAAAGTAAATTAAAGCCAATATCTCAAAGTTTTGAAAAGATATTCGAGTCGAAAATCAATTTTTACCAACTTTTATACATTTTTTTTTTAGGTTTTTATTTTTTGTAAAAAAAACTGTCAATTCGATTTTGCTCAAAATTTTATCAGATATCAAAAACATTATTCTTCGTTGCACAAAATTGTTTTAGAGATAAAATCATATTTCAGTCGTAAAATTTTGGAGGTGACAAATTTTTTTTTTCAGTTTTATTGATTTAAAAAAAAAAACCGTTATATTGATTTTTTTCAAAAAATATACCTGTTTGGTATCACGTTACAATCTATTATATAAAATTTAATTCAAGTCTCTAGCGTTTTTGGTTCGTAAGATATTTAGGGTTAACCAAAATTTTCACCATTTTTTCAAACTGCTATAGTAAAAAAACCACCCACGCAATTTTCTTGAGAGCCCTTTCTGCATCTTTCTGCCTTATTATCTGTATAACAAAATTTATTTGAAGTCGATATCTCTTCTGGTTCTTGAGCTATGGACAACGAAAAAAACGTCGCGAACGTACGGACGTACGGACGTACGGACGTACAAACGTACGTACACACGCACGCACAGACATCTTTCTAAAAATCTTTTATTTCGACTCTAGGGACCTTGAAACGTCGAGAAATGTCAAAATTTTCAATTTGACAAATCGGACCCATTACAATAACTTCCTATGGGAAGTTAATAAATAAAATTAAATAAGAAAATCTGTTCAAGAGTTAAGCTTCAAGAGCAAGGTATTGTAAGTCAGAGAATTACTGTCTTGTAAAATTAGAAGCAATTCGAGTCACAAATAATTAATTTGTTGAACCTTAAACTTCTTAAAAAGCTTCACCCTACCTACATATAACATTACAGACAAAATTAGGATTTTTATTTAATGTTAACTAAACGAAAATAGCATTAAGTCTGGCATCCTCTGATCCAATTCGATTTTAATAGGGCTTCAACATGAAGAATATTGGAATTGATTAAACTCTGCATGTTCATTTCTAAGAAAAGTTAGAAAAGTTAAATATATTCATGTTTACATATGTAACCAAATTCCCAGTCAAATGTCAATATATTAACACAAATTGAAGTTACAATGTCAAATGTTATTTATTTTATCCTGATGAACAACTTTTCCTTATGTTTGACAGAATAAAAAACCTTATTGCATTTCGTAGAATATTCAAAATGTCATCATCTGTCATCAAATTAAAAAAAAAGAGAAATATACAAACGTGTGCGGCATTAATTAAATTATATCATTCCATCAGGCAGCGTATGATGTCTGAGTTTGCATTTCGCTTGAATTCAACATTGTCTACGCGTTAAACTCGTAGGTATAGAGTTCGTAATAAAACGAACGTCTGGGTCTGAGTTCTGAGTCAATTAGTCTTCCGTCTCCACCAAGCGTGCGTCGCCTCCATCAGATAACCATATTCACTCTGGATAATAATAAACCCACATAATAATGAACATGACAATTTGCTGGTGGAAAATTGAATAGAAAAGTCATTATCTACTTTTTGTGCTTCTCGAGAATAAAGCTTTTGTTTCTATACAATTGTCAGGACTCACAAGGATATTAGAACTATAATCAGTTTTTTCCTCTGAGAATCGTATGTTTTTCTGTTTGTTTATACGCAATACCTATACACATTATTTTGAAAGGATTCTTTGTTATTGATTTATTTCTAAAGGATCAGAAGGCGTAGTTCTTTATTTTTCCTGACAACAAACTTGATTACCTTTTTGGTTTCGTTGAAGGTATTAATGGGATAAAGTTAAATAGAAGTGTGGGCATAGGTTTATAGATAATTAACTAAAAGTCTTTAACACATTTGTCGTTAAGAACGCAGATGACGTTGACACATGTGTTATGTTTATAAATAAGAACAAATGTTCATCAACCAGAAAGCTATCTTTTCATATTAAATCTAGAGGATGTTCCAAAATAATCAAACACAGAGTGGATAAAACCATAAAAAATGGGTTTGTTAAAAGAAAATAATACCGCCAAATTAATAATGATTAAGTAAAACTTCAAAGCCATTTCGTAAAGATTTTGAACTTTCTATGGTTTAACATTTATACCAAAGTTAAAATCGGATAATCGTTTTTTAACTTTTAGTACCTCTTCACATCCATTTGACATCTATCATTCTGACATTTAAATTAATTTGTCTGTGCCCTAGATTGAGGTTTTTTCTGTCAAGAACTGTCAATGTTTAATATGCGTTGTAAAGGGGTTCTTGCAATAAGAGGTTTCATTTTAGACTATTTGGGAAGCTGTCAATTTCAAAGTTTTCGTATTTAAATATGTCAAAAACGCCATGGAACGCTACACGTTAAAATACTGCATCGACATTTTTCTAATTCACCACGAAAATTGTCCAAGTCCGATTGTTCGAAGAAGTTACCCCGAAAACAAAGTTTCATCGTATTTTCCATGGAGACTTAATTCTTTAGGTTCAGTTAATACTAAGTATTGAAATGCACCTACAAACCATTCTCTGATGTAATGAGGTCCATTTTTACTTCGGAGAATACACCTATAGGGTTTTCAATAAAAGCGGGTAGATGTCGTGTGTGTGTAGATGTCGTGGCGTTTTCTGTATGGCACTTAACGCCGTCATGCTGCAACCACATGTCGTCTAGGTCCATATGGATCAATTTATTTTATAAGATACTAGTTATCATCGTCACCGACTCACTAACGTCGTTTTCAAAAAAGTACCGACCAATTACGACGCCGCCGGCCCAAAATCCTGACCAAACGGTTACTTTTTGAGGATGCATTATCACCTTGTAAACCTCGCGTGGGTTGGTGTCACCCATGTTTTGCTTGTTAACGCAGCCATTCATCCAAAAATGCGCCTCGCCACTGAAGATGATTCTTGGGGCAAATTAGGGACTTCTTCCAAACGATTTAAAACCCAGTCAGCGAACAAACGGCTTTGTCTATGGTCATGAACTTTGATCTCCTGGGTCAGTTGTATCTTGTACTGGTGGTACCGGTGTAGGCCCAAGTTCCGATGCAAAATTCGCACAGTCTGCCAAAGGCCGAGAGATATGATATGATATTCGGAAATGAGGGTGCTTCAACTGTTGGAGTGAATCGATTGTGCCAGCTAGCTGTAATTAATGATTATTTGTGGCCATTATTGGAAGATATTGTCATGGCCGATGACGTTAATCTTCAACAAGATGAATCTTTCGCAATTTGCAAGAACATTTTTAAGAGGTGATAACAATTGGACACCAACATTTAGTGACTTATTAACCTTAGACATTTGTATTTGAAGCCAGATAACAGATAAGGTGTAATGTAATTTGTTTTTATTGAGGCCGCACTAAAGGGGTTAGGAATACCTTTATAATGATTAAACACAGTAGGATAAATTAAAAGAGAGGGCGGGGTAAAGGAGAGTCTAGTAAAGTGTTCCGCATTCGTGTAGTGTGGCTAAAGAACAAATCCCTATACTTAACAGTACGTCTGAGGTTGTGCTCAAGGGTTAACTGAAAAGCATTTCTAGAAGTACGGGTATTTCGGTTGAATTGTTTGAGGGGACAGTGTTGTTTGAGAGAAGCAGACTCCTCGATACAAATACCTATCACATATGGAAACTGGGTGAGGCTAACGCTTTTGTACGGTTTTTGGTTCTCCATTTGACAATGTTGTCAAGATAAGAATTTAATAAAAATAGTTCAGAAGCTGCCGCTGGTAGTCCACATCTGAAGAACAAGGATCAGATCATTTATAAAAATAAGAAAGAGTGTTTGAGACAAAACGGAGCCCTGAGGCATACCAGCGGTTATCAGATTTGAACCCGTCCAATACTAATTGAATTGAACGGCCCGGAATATAATTTCACAGCACTGATTTTCGATAAGGAAAGTTGATGCAAAACTCTATGAATTGCGTTTAAAAAATCAAGTGTAATAATCTGACGTTCCTAAAAACGATTTAAGGAATTTTTATTAAAAGCTTTCGTTCTTCAAGATATTTTTTAAGCTGAAAATGAATTAGATATCCCATGACCTTGGAAAGAAAGGAGTGCAATTGGACGATAGTTGTAGATGGATAAGGATTAGCCTTTTATAGGGACGGGCTGGACAAATGCTGTTTTTTCCATCCACCACTCGGGAAGAGACCTGTAAAATAGAGCGGATAGAAAAGCTTAAGCAGTGGTTTTTCCAACTTTAAAGAACACTTCTTCAGAATAGTATAACAGGGATACTATCCTGGCCAGTGAATTTTCCAATGACAAGATCTTTAAGTACTCTTGCAACTTTGCGAGTGCGAAAGAAGATTTGTCCCAACTAATCATTCACGCTTTCAAGAACAGGATTACTCATGATACTCATTTGATACTCATTGGCAGCAACATATTAACAGCAAACTGTGCTGCAAGCAATTTGGCTTTATTAATCGATCTTACAAAATGCGTGTCATTGAAAATGATCGTAGGAACCGACGATGACTTAGAGTTGCGCACTTTTTTAACAAATGACCTGAATGTTTAATTCCTTTGGAACATTGTAGTATTTTTTGCTCTAATTTCTGATCATGTAAAAATGTAATGCTTCGAATATGTCAGTTACATGTCTTTATAGTTTGTTTGAACTTATCCAGGGTTTTCGTAAGTGGGGTTGGCTTTTTAAAGCCAAATAAAAGCAGGAGCTCAAATAAAAGCAGGAGCTTCCTTCAGCTTTTATAGATTTAAACCTATTCGGGTTAAAATTTCTCATTCCAAAAATAATAAGGTTTGTAATCACATTTGCACTGGAGTCCACTTAACTATCGAGGAAGTATAGTGACCAGTAAAAGTTCTTGAAGAAGTCGTTGAGTTCTTCCCATTTGGCTTTCTCATGATGCCATACCGTTCTCGTAGGGGTTTTCAATTAAATTGGGGTTTTGGCATGAAAAATTAGCAGAAATGACACAATGGTCTGATGAGCCTAGTCGTCCTAAATACACTGATCGCATAGTTATTAGAATCATAGGTAGGAAACAAGAGTATAGTATTGGTGAACTGACCTAAAACGACATGAATCCTAGTTGGCTCGACCAGTAACTAGGTAAGTTGGTTTAATTCAGCAAAAATCTCAACATACTTTCCTTCGGGTATTGTCTGACCAGAATAGCGCAACCATGAAGAACTGTGAAAATCGAAATAGCCCGTAGTACCGATTTCACAAAGCGAATTTCTGACCATATGGAATATTTCATTGATAGTAACAGCATAATGCTGTTTTTGGTAAGTTTTTTAAATTTATTGCATATTACATTCCTGTTTTTCAACAATAAAATAATTTTTCTTGGATTTTCGTTAAAAATACAGTTTTTTTTAAATATTAAAACGAATCCTCTTCTTGGAATACCTAGTAAAGAACTAAAGCGCGTTACAAAAACGTATGTACTTTCTTACATAGGGACCAGTAATTATCAGTAAAACAAAACAAAATTAACATTGAAATACTATTAAAAGCCTACTAAGAAAAATTTTCCAAAAAAACTTGTCTCAAAACCTTTTTATTTTACCGACTAAGGTCTATTTAACTTAATTTAAAGGATTTTAAAGTTTAAAACTTATCTGGGGTTAAAAAAAAATATAACTTATGCATAGTTTTCTACAACATTACAGTAGACTTTCCTTCCAACTCCGACTTGCCTAACATAACATAAACATTGTTGTACAATACCTATGTTGTCCTTTTTTAAAGTATCTTAAGATAAGAAATTCTCAGAATAACATGGTCTTTTCACCCTTCTCAAAGAGTTAACCCAGTTTGAAAGGTAACTTTACAGATTTAACTTGAATCCACAATAAGCAACAACAAAAAAATCAAACCTCTCAAGGGCATATGAAAGATGATGTTTATTTGTTAAGAACCCCAAAATCCATAGTTACCTAAATCTATAACCTTTTGTTTGCTATCATCCGTATAAATTTGTATTGAAAAATTTATAACACAAGTTTTTTTTCAAGACCAAAATCACATAGCTATAAATCTACTTAGACCTATTTATATTATATTGAAAATAAGTGTTATGGCCAATAATTCAATTTGACCATTTTCTCTAGAGTCATATTTTGTTGTCAGTCCTTTTTCTTTAATAGGTTTGGTACTAATGGAACCTAATGGAAGATGTGGTAAGTGTAAGTTGTCGGTGATTCTTAAATTTAATAAATACAAAAATGTAGGTCGAGTTAAATTTTCCTCAAAATAAATTTTTATCGTCATGATATAAAACTTTTACCTTCAGATAAGAAACAATTTTTTCAAAAAAAGAAATACAAAAATTATCGTTGAATTCACCTCTAAATTATGTTAAGTTTAATGTTTTTATTTTCGAGAGGGTCTTAAGATAGAAACTATTCAAAAAAAAATAACTTTCAAAAAGAATAACATCCTCTGTATATCGTTAAGCCAAAATAGATACAAATAAAGTTTGAAGGAACATCGATTTTCTATATTTTTCTTTTTGGGTTTGTTTGATTTTATAGTGTTCGTCTCTTGATGCCAATCAAAATGTCTTTTAAATTCGATTACTCAAAGTTTTATGAAGGTGTCAAAAGAAATTGTGCGGGTTTTTCAATGTACAAACATATATAAGTTCAGTATACATACGTAGCTTTTATAATCCAAAGGAAGTTATGTACCCTTATATGACACAACTGCACAACGATCCATTGATGAAAAGATTGAACACATTTTTTACGAGTAACAAAAAAAAACATAAAAATTGAAGAAAGAAGAAAAAAAGACAAAAAATCTTTGTTCATGCTTCAAAATAATGAAAGATTAGGTAAAGGCGCCAAGGTTGAATACATTGAATGTTTGTCAATCTATACAAAATTGTTTCAAGTAAAGATATTTTTAAAACAAAAGATGTTTGCCGTTAAATGTATTCATGTTATCATAAAATAAATTGATTATTTTTTCCTAATATTTATCTTAAAGGTGTTTCTAGAAAATAGTTCCGTAAAAAGTAAAAGAGAGGCTGGACAACTATTGAGCTGTGTGTTCTTTATTAAGCATACCACCTTACAATCGTTATAAGTCTTCCTCGAAATCAAATTTTTGTGGAGTAAAGTTGTGTGACGATTGTGTTATATACAACAAATGTAACATAAGGATCCTGAAATGCCTTAGACCAACGTTTAATAAAACTTAACATAGGGTAGGCCTATTAATGGTTAATATGCAGAGTGAAATCGATACTCGAATTGAAAAGAACTCCAAGATCCTTAAAACTATGAACGCGATGTGCATAGTGCTGTGGTATATTATAGTCAATCGAATTAGGAGTACGGTTTCTTAGAGAAAATCATTATCTGAAATTTAATTGGGTTAATGTTTGGCTTATTCTCCTTAAACCAAATAACAAAACTGTTAATTTCCTTTTGAAGTTATAAACAATTTTTAAAAATTGAATGCTTTTTACGATTTTTATATAATCCAAGAAGATCGATATGTTACTGTATCGTATACAAAGTACACATTGATAGATTAGATAAAGAGTAGTGGTCCTAAATGACTACCTTGAGGAATTCCTGATTGGGCAATGAAAGGGTTTGAGAAAGAACTTCTGAATCTATCTTGATAACAAATATTGTGAATTTAAGAAAAAATCAATGTGATAAATGCAGGATGAAACACAACTGCCTTCAGATTAAATTTGATAGTATCATGAGACAGTTGGTGAAAAAGAATAGAATATTCAGTTAGTTCAAAAGTATCGAGCACAAATGCAAAAATGTAAGTGAATTAGTGGTTGTCGATTTTTCATAAAACTATGTTTATGATTACGTAAAATGTTATCCAAGTTAAACAATAATCTGAAATGTGGTTCAGTTTTAAGGGTTGATGTTGAATGGGTACCACACCTAAACGTCAATATTGGTCAATAAGTAGAATTGCCGCATTTGGGGGAATGATAATCCCAGAGTGATTTTAGAAATATCAATGCAGCCACAAAGAGTGAGTGTTTGGGGCGGTTTATGGGCTGGCGCATCACAGTTACTGCGAATGGTGTTTGCTATCGTGAGATGATAAACTTTGTATGGAAGACATAAATGTGGGCAGTGCCAGTGTGTGGTTTCAACAGGACGGTGCCAGTTTCTACACATCTAACAAACAAAAGTTTTCAATGGCTGTGTTATCTCACGTGGTGCGATGATAAACGGGCACCAAGATTATGTAATTTGGCAACGTTCAACTTTTTTCATTTGGATTGTTTAAAAAGAAAGTTGTACGTTGATAAAAAGTTATTTAAAAGCTAAATGATAAGATAATTCGGCACATTTAAGGCATAGAACCACAGCGCCATCGAAAATGTGGACCTAAACTACTCATAAGTAAAATTTACTAGTCAGCTATAAAATTTCATCCATGTTTTGATAAATTTTTAAAAGTTCTAAACAACTTTTTATATCTATAAGATGTTTGGCATTTAAATAAATTGGAGGTTTAAATTCTACAAAGAATGGCGTGCTTGGTATGACATATTACCCAGACTTGTTTTGAAGCATACTAAACAGGATTCTGTAATGATTTCCGATACATTGTAAATATATGATACTGCAACGTCATCATTTTTAATTGGCAGTTTCTCAATACCCTAAGCAGATGTTCAAAAAGCTGCTGACCACTTACGTCCCTTCTGACCAAGGTCATGGCAAATCTGATCAAAGTTCAGCTTAAGGAATATCTTGAGGAACGGAAGCTTCTTAATGACCGGCAGTATGGATTTCATTGCAATAGGTCCACTGGTGATCTCATGGTTTATCTCACCGAACAGTGAAACAAATCTTTACATCGCTTTGGAGAAAGTAAGATTATTGCACTTGATATTTTAAAGGCATTTGATAGAGTTTGGCACCAAGCTCTCTTATCAAAAATGTGCTTTTGTTATTGATGAATCCCTTCTTCTTTGGGTTAGAAATAACCTTTATTACCGTTCAATTTAAGTAATATTGGAAGGGTTTAAATCTGGTATTCACAAAATAAACGCTTGTGTGCCACAGGGCTCCGTTTTGTCTCCGACACTTTTCCTTATTTTTGTAACCGATCTTTTGTCTGAAATCCACTAAATTGTTTCGCTGATACAGTACACTCAGCTTTTTATATTCGTTTTTAGATTCTCATCCTTGTTCTTCGGATGTGGACTACTATTGGCAGCGTATGACAGCATTGTTCAATGGGGAATCGAAAACCGCGCAAAATTTAATGCTGGGAACACTAAATGCTGTTTACTTTCGCAACAGCGTTACCCTAACATAATGCCACTTTCCATGAGTGGTTCCTCCATCGAGGTGACTGAACAACTATCAGTCCTAGGTATGTGCATTACAAACCACTTGTTGTGGAGTGATCATATATTTGACATCGCCAAAAATGCTACAAGACGTTTTTTACTACTTCTGATGTGGCTATAATTTACAAAGCTTTTATTTGTCCCAAACTCAAGTATAATTATTAGATTTGGGGGCTGGTGTCTCGATAAGGTACTTGAGTCTTCTAGATAAAATCAAAAAAAGAGCTCTAAAAATTATAGGACATCGTTCTCTTACCGAAGCATTTGCTTCTATTGAACTCCGCCGCAAGGTCTCATGCCTGTCATTGTTTTATCGATATTTTTATAAACAATGCTCTAGTGAAATAGTTGCATCCCTATACTTAAACAATTCAACCGTAATATTCGTTCTGCTAGGAATGCCCATCAGTTTACTCTTGAGTCCAATTTTGGACGTACTTTAAAGTACAGAGATTCTTTATTTAAATGCACTACACGAATGTGGAATGCTTTAACAGGCTCAATATTTCCCTCTTATTACAATGTGCAGACATTCAAAACCAATGAACATCTTTTTCTATTTTCTATTCCTATCCTCCTTTCCTAATTGCTTGCAATATGTTTAATCATTATAAGGGTATTCATAACCCCTTTTGTGCGAGCACAATATAAAGAAAAATGGGTGGATGGGTCATTTGGATCGAATAGAAATCCAAGCTTCAGAAGGACTTCGAATAAAGATCCGGATCACGCCTCAAGAGCCGCACGCAGATGGCAAAGTCTTGCAAAATTGCAGACAGCAAGCGAATGATTAAGCTCACTGGACTTTAGCGGCACCTTAAGCAAAAAAGGTAGGTAGGTAGAAATGGGGATCTTAAGGCAATCTAGCCTGAGATCAGCGCTGTAATGCGCCGTTTTGATACCAAAAACTCGTTTAACCTTTGATTGAAAGGGATAGATTTATAGAGAAGCTTCATAGCGATTATGTTAGAGCCATTTTGTCGCATTGAGAAAAAAGATTAGGTCTCTAATCTTTGTCTTAGATAGCTCATCAAGTTCGTGAAAGAATGCTTTTCCAAAGTATTTCATTCTAGTGTTTGCCAAAGCAGGACATTTGCAGAGGAAATGGATTATTGTTTCACTTGCTCTTTTATCACTATAACTACGGCAAAATGTGTTGTAAGAGATACCCAACATCTCTGCATGAACTGCTATAGGCCAATGTCCGTTACAAAACGCAACAATCCTGGCTATGTCTTGCCTTGGGCTGCACAGAAGATCGTTTGTATGGGTTTCGTTACAGGTGGGCCATATCTTCCTAGATATAATGCAGTTGGGTAAACGCTCCATCTTCGGTTTGATTCAGTTTGGTATATAAAAAAGATTTTACCCTTCATAGCGCCAAGAGGAATGTTAACCATTTCCGCAAGTGAGCTATGAAGGGCCGATTCTTGCCTGGCTAGCTCGTCAGCCCGTTCATTTTTCACGATATCACTATGGCCCGGAACCTAGATCAGGGTGACACCGAGGTTAATATTCCGGCTCGCAAGCTCATCGCGACATTGCTGGACCAATTTAGATAAGGATATGGCCGAGTTGATGGCTTTGACAGCTGCCTGACTGTCTGTGAAGATAGACGCATTTCGGTTTTGGTTTGGGATTTGTTTAAGTATCTTACATGCCACCCTTATTGCCAGCAGTTCAGACTGAAAAACGCTAGCAAAGTCATGAAGCCTAAAGGATTTAGCTACATTAAGGGACTCAGAAAAGATCCCAGAACCAACTCCGCAGTTCATATTTGAGCCGTCAGTAAAGATGGTTGTGTCGAAACCTATGGACACGATGTCATCCTCCTAATTTTTTCTGGATGGGAACATAACCTTAAAACCCTTACTAAGGCTCAAACTAGGAGTGCAGTAGTCAGTGTCTACCGAGATAATATCTGATGGAACCTATTTCGTTGTGTTGAAGTCCCCACTTTTTGCCGAAAGTTTTGCTGCAGGCGTAGAAGGCAACACAGGCCTTCTTAACCCGTACTTCAATATTTAGTTTCCAGTTTAGTTTAGAGTCGAGTACAACTCCCAAATATTTTGCACTGGAGACAATGATAGGATTTGACCGTTGAGTCGAGGTATTGTGTAGGGCGATACTTTAGTTTTGGTGGTAAAGAGCCACAGTTCAGTTTTACTTTGGTTAACTAATAGTCCACAACTTGTGGCCAAGTTGCTAACTTTCTTCAAAGCTGACACCAATAGCACCAAATCATCCGCATAGGCTACCGCCTTCACTCCACATCTCTCTTATTTAACGAGAATTGTATCCATGACCAGAAGCCATAGAAGAGGCGAAAGAACACCATTTGTATTGCTTAGAGTGGCTCAAATCTTCTTACCACTGAGCATGGATATAATCCATTCTCGAATGAAGTCTTCTACACCGAACTTAACGAGCAATTCTTCTATGGATTCGGTAAGGACGTTGTTAAAATCACCTTCTATGTCTAGGAAGGTGGCAAGTGTAAATTCTTTATAATGGATTGTATGTTCTACAGTACGCACTACCTTAAGCAAGTAAGTAAGTAATTGGATTTTTTTTTTAATTTTTATATTCGAGATTAAAAAATTAGTTTTTTTTTCGAAATTTAGCAGTTCATTGACTAATTTTGGACCCGAAAAAGTCAAGTCTTTTGTCACAAAGGTTCCCAAAATGCAATTTGAAATAATGTAAATATTCCGAACTTAAATATAAATGTACTGTATATAAGAGTATTTTGGAGCCATATTAAGTTTTATTGCCATTAATTTTAATCGCATTGAGAACATTTGTCGTGTAGCAACCACCGAATTATTATTTTACAACGAAATAATTGCAATTATATAAATTACATTTTTTCGCAATGCATGCATTTAAAAAGAAGGTGCAAGTATATAATTTAATTATTATTTTTTTTTATTTAATCGAATTTAATATAATAAATTTTAATGTAATGAATTCGAGTGAAGTAAAATTCGGTTCTTTCATCTTTATGAATCAATTGGATGTTTTTTTTTGTAAACTTTAAAAATTTAAAAAGAAATGTTTCCTGTGTTTCTCCATTTATGTTGTACTTTATGTTTACTTAAAATTCAAACCTAAGTTCATCTTTAATTCCACACGTGTTGTTTCTTGGACATTGTTTGTTCTCAAATTACTTAAAATATCAATAAATTATTTGTCTTTTTGTTACTCACACTAAATTAGATTTATATTTTATTTAATTTCGTCCTGTTTTCTGCAAATGAAAAATATATTACCACTCAAAAGTAAATACATTTCTTTTCCGGAGGATATAACTTAGCATCCTACGAAGGACGACAAAAAATCATTAATTTGTAAATAAATAAAAGATAAACATTTACAACACCTCAATGATGTTTTCCTTGGAAATATTGAAAAATAAAATTATACATTAGCTACAAATGCCTTCGGTTATGGAATTATTATTTTATGCACGCTTTTCACCAAACAAAGTGTGTTTTTTACGGTCTTCAGAGTGAGTTTTATTTTCATAGATTTCCCTTAGAAACAAAAAGATTTTCCCTAACGATGAAAAAATTACGTCTTCATTCATAGAAAATATTTACAGAATGTTGAAAGAAACAAATCTAAAGGTATTTGAATATTTACAGGTAGAAATGCGTAAAAAAATAACAATTTATTTGCAACTTGCCGCGGGAATCATCCCAAACAAAGGAACAATTCGTAACAATTTTTGAAAATATTCAAGATCCGACCACACATGACTGCACCAAAGCTCAAAAGCACACATCTCGTAAATATATTTGAATGAATCGCCTTTTTACCTCCAAGGCGTCTTCGTTCAATGTCCAATTTTCCAATTTTTTGTTTTTATTTTTCAGAAGAGTGAGTATTGGAAAAAGAATTTGAAATGGCTCTTAAAAGTTGCCTGCAATAAGCCTTTAAGCATCATCAACAAAACAGAAACAAAAAAGAATTGAAAAACTTTTCTACCATGAATTCGATTAAAATCGAAAAAGCTGCAGGTGATGAAACGACTAAAAGTATTTTTTGTATTTTTGTTTCAATTTTTGAGATTTTTATTCTAAATTCCATCGGAGATTAATTCACTTTTAATTTATTCGTAAACACATCTTACTGGCGGCAGAGGCAAGGCATTAAATTGATGAAGTGACGATAAGGTGGATGGGGGTGGTATTTAATTGGTTTGGATATGCAAATACGTTTAACACACCACATATGTGCTCTTTATAGTCAAAACACAGCCCAAACGTAAACAAAATTAAAAGGAAAAAATTAAAATTATTTCAAAACACTGTGGGGTGCGTTTAATGGGGTGTTCGCTAGAAGGAATGGTCTCTTGGGGGCAAACAGCCAGTCGGTCAAAAAGAAAAAATTGTAAAACAAATAAATAAATTGATTTAAACTGCCATCATCACGGATATGCTAATCAATTTATTAGGTTGAAATATGAGATTTATTAGCTTTGGGTTTTTGTGTTTTGCCCCCCTTTGTATTGTGTCGGGTAGGCTGCTAGGGGTAGTTTTGTTTGACCACACTTTTCCCCCATAAATACAAAAAAAAAAAGAAAAATGGAAAAGGTTTATGCCGCCCAAAAAATCGATAGCTCAACCTAAAAGCTTGATAGATGGATTTTTTATTGAGTTTATGGTGATAAGTTTGAATTTTAATTATCTGACAATTTTCAGCACCATTAAGGGTTTATTTTTTGTGCTGGGCGGTTTTGGTGGTAAATTTTTAGAATTCAATTTTTATCGGAGAAAATGGTATATAATTTAATAATTATTTTAAAAATATGCTCTATAGGACCTTTATTTGCATGAATGAGATTAAAATAAATTTTAAATTTTTTTCAAAAGCCACAGTATCCCTTTCTTTTGAAAAATAACTTTTTTTTAATATTAAATTAATAAAATTTATATTGTATCAAAAGCTTGAAATAATACATTGCTGTAGCACAGAGAGGATTCTAATTTAATTTAAAATAAATAGATTTAATGAATGGTAGTCGGGTACATACTTTGTTTTGTATTTCAATGAGTTTGTATAGTACTTGAATTATCCTGGGAAAGGACTTTATTATGGTTAAAGTGAGTACAAAAATAAACTTTGAGTTCCAAACCACAGTTGTCATTAGAAAAGGGGTAGACAAATTGTTTTTAGTTTTTTTCTAATATAATTTGTTTTAGAACTCAAAACTTTGTTTGTATATATTGTTGTCCTTAATAACGACCATAGTTTTAATTTAAAAAGACTTAAATTCTGTATTCAAACCTAAAAATGAGGTATACATTTATTACGTACATACTTTTTAACTCAACATAGGAAGTTATTACCCGTGGTTTGTTCGAACATTTATCAATAGTATAGTAGGATGTTACATGAATATCCTCAGTATAAAAACTGCCGATAAAAGATAAAGTAGAATTATACTACGGATGGGTTTTTGACATTTATACGAGTCTCAAACGGATCTTATGTGATTTCGTTTTCAAATGTTGGTACGATTGATTGATTGCATTTGTTTCTAAATGGCTGTGTTGAGTAGTTGTGCATGTCGAATCATGTGTTTTCGATTGGGAAAAAAATCAATCTGTTAATGTTGATATTATTTAGTTTTGTTAATGAAAATGGACTAACTGGGCTTATTTTGCAAGAGAAAACAATGCAAAAGGTAATTAAGTTTTGCTATGTTTCCACCAAAGAATTATCTCAGTTTAGATTAAATAACTGTTTTTGGTGCTTCCACTGCACAAAAAGATTTAAAAACGATTAAATTTGACTAACTAAAATGCAAATGGTGTTTCAATGTTTCTTAAGATGTCGAAGTGAGCTAGTTTGATTCGTTTTAAACAATGAAGAACTGAATATTTCAGCACTATATAAGAATATGCTACTACTATACGTGGAATTTTGTTTTAATTTGATTAAAACAAAACTATATTTTTGTACACAAACATGCAAATGCTTTATCTGTAAAACCAACTCCTCCACATAGGTGTTTCTTCAAAAATGTCGACTCGACTCTGATCCCCGACCGGAATCGAGTAGAATCAAGCTCATTTAAACTTCAGGTATATAAAGAATTCAGGTGAGCTTCAAGCTCGCTTCAACACCATATCTTAATGTAGTAGTCTACGAACGAACCCACTCCTTAAAGTTTTTACTTTATGTTTAAGCTGCAATTGTAAAATGAACTTTTTTTTATAGAATCTCAATTCCCAGGTGTTTTTTTATCATTTTTTCTTGAAAATTGTCCATTTTATTAGTTTTTTTGCTGAATGTAATTTTAACTTTTGATTTTCACAAAACATTCTTCTATTTGTGTTTTTTTCAATTATTATTCTGACAGGTCTTCTTTCAGTTGTACCAATTTTTAAATACAAAAATCTGCCTACTGCCGATGGGTTTCCTTGGGAATTTTCTACAATATTATTTATAGAGTGCCAAAAAAGTCATGGGTTTGTAATCGGTCCGATTTGTGAAATTGAAAATTTTGACATTTCTCGATTTAGAGGAGAAATAAAAGATATTTAGAAAGATGTCTGTGCGTGCGTGTGTACGTACGTTTGTACGTCCATACGCTCAAGAAATAGAAGAGATATCAACTTCAAATAAATTTCGTTATACAGATAAAAAGGCATAAAGATGCAGAAAGGGCTCTGAAGAAAATTGCGTGGATGTTTTTTTTACCATAGCAGTTTGAAAAAAAGGTGAACATTTTGGTTAACCCTAAATATCTTACGAACTAAAAACGCTAGAGACTTGAATTGAATTTTATATAATATATTGTAACATGATACCAAACAGGTATATTTTTTGAAACAAATCAATATAACGGTTTTTTTTTAAATCAATAAAACTGAAAAAAAAATGTGTCACCTCCAAAATTTTACGACTGAAATATGATTTAATCTCTATAACAATTTTGTGCAACGAAGAATATCGTTTTTGACATCTGATAAAATTTTGAGGAAAATCTAATTAACAGTTTTTTTTATAAAAAATAAAAATCTAAAAAAAAACATTACTCAAAGTTGGTAAAAATTGAATATCGATTCAAATATCTTTTCAAAAAATTGAAATTTAGGCTTAAAGCTTATTTTATCTTATAAGAAATATTGTTTTCAACATTTTGAAAACTGTTGAGAAAAATCGAATTGACAGTTTTCTTACAAAAAATAAAAACCTAAAAAAAAAATTTATAAAAGTTGGTAAAAATTGATTTTCGACTCAAATATCTTTTCAAAAATTTTAAATATTGGCTTCAAAGTAATTTTATCTCATAAGAAATATTGTTTTCAACATTTGATAAAATTTTTAAAAAATCGAATTGACAGTTTTTTTTACAAAAAATAAAACTCTAAAAAAAATTATTACATATTTTATTTTACAGAAAATATTGTTTTCGATATTCAGTAATTTTTATATAAAAATCCAACAGTCCGTTTTTTCATAAAAAATAAAATCTACAAAAATAGTACGCAAATTTGGTAAAAATTGATACGAGTACATATAGACAAACTTTTAAGCAAGACAAATCGACAGACGGGATGGGAAGTTATCAGTGTGGGTCGCATCCCAGCCTCTTTTTAAATTTGTAACAATAATTCAACTGACAACTTTTTTTAACACAACACGAAAACTTACAAACTTTTAATGATTTATAATTTTGACCAAGTTGATGCTTATGTTTGATTTAAAAATAATTAAAGTGGTGATTCTCATCGGCTTAGTTGATCTTTTTGATGATTAATGAAAACAGTTTTCATGTGATTTTTCCCAACGTTTCGACAGTGATTGCCGTCTTCTTCAGGGGATGTCTTTATTCACAAAAATGATAAAAAGGTTTATTTAATATATACGAATATTATGTAAAGCGACCTATGACTTACATTGATTTGAATATTACAAAAACATTAAAAACAATTTAAATAATTAAAACAAATACAATTTAAAGCGCTTCCGATTTGAAGACTTGTCAACTGTTAAATGTGAACTGTTGAACTGTTTGTGTCTGAAATCTAAGGAACAGTAAACGGCGGATATGTTTTGAGTGTCTTGCTTGCGGTTCATATTATTTTTGTTATTTATTATGTGAAGTGTTTCTAATGTATAGCGTTTGGATGTATGTTTCTCCGTTGCAAGAATTTGGACTCCTTCAAAATCTGGTTGGTGTCCTATTTCGATGATGTGACATGCTAGTGCTGTCTTTTTCTGTTTTTGTTTTTGGCGAATGTCTAATTTATGGTTAGCCATTCTTTGTCGAAGGAGTTGTTTAGTTGTGCCAATGTAACAAAGATTGGATGGTTCGTCCGGTTTTCTTTGGCAGTTTATTTTGTAAACTACGTCTGAGCGGCGATCCTTGTCCGTTTTCGTCTTTAGGCATGTAAATAAAGATGCAACTGTCTGGTTTAACTTAAATGCTAAGTTCACGTCAGGGTTGTTTTTGGCGACAACTTCTTTGAAATTTTCTTAGAGTTTGGGAACATACACAACATTTTTATGAACACCTTTCTTCTCTTCCAACTTATTTATGGAAAAAACTTGATGTTTTTGACCAAGTATCAAGTTTCTTATGATTTCTATAGGAAAGCTAAGCAAAGACTGTATAAGATTGGATGTTATGTTCATAAGTATGTGTTTGGCTTTATTAGATCGGAAATTGACAAGTCTTCCAGATGCCGTATGCTTCTGATACCAGTCGAAAGATAGACGGTCGTTTTCCTGGTAGATTTTAACGTCTAAGAATGCTATTGACTCACTGTCTTCCTTTTCTACGGTAAACTGGATCTTTTCGTTGAATTGGTTGAGGCATCGTAGCACATTTTCAATTTCTTCACTTTTAACAATCGCGAAAATATCATCAACGTACTTTGCTATAAACTTAGGTCTGTAGTTTAGTTTAACACATTCTTCCAGCAAATAGTCTAAAACCAAGTCAGCAATCATCGGGAAAAGAGGATTTCCCATTGGCATACCATTAATTTGTTTGTACAAATTGTATTTAAACTGTAAATAGTTATTGCATAGTATGCAAAAATTAAATAATTCGAGAAATTTGTTTTGATTCAACCTTGTGTTTTCGCTTATAATTTCCCTTTTCCTTTTAATAATGTTGACTGCAAGTTGAACAAGAACATTATTAAATAGAGAAACAGCGTCGTAAGAAACCAAACATTTGTATCGATTATTAAATCCTTCGCTTTGCACTTGAACTCTAACGAATTTCTGACTGAGTGGGGAGATTCTTTCGTGACATACTGTAATATATAAATCTGAAGCGCTTTAAATTTTATTTGTTTTGATTGTTTTTTAATGTTTTTGTAATATTCAAATCAATGTAAGTCATACTTGTACGCTTTACATAATATTCGTATGTATTAAATAAACCTTTTTATGATTTGATAATTTGAAGAAGACGCCGTCGAAACGTTGGGAAAAATCTGATAAAAACTGTTTTCATTTAATCATCAAAAAGATCAACAAAGCCGATAAGAATCACCACTTTAATTGTTCTCAAATCAAACACAAACTTTTAAGTGAAACAAATCTACTGACGGGATTTTTTTTTGATAGTAATACAAATAATAAAATAAATTAAAAAAGTACGTATACGCCTTAATACACATTAAGTTTTTAAAAATGCATAAAAGTTAGACATGTGAGTGGGATGATTTTGTGGGCCAATTCTACAAAAAGTTGGTATGATTAATTATCGGTGAAGTATGTTATTGAAAAGATTCCTTTTTATCTTGGGATGTCTTTAAACTATGTAGTTTAAGTAAACAATCAAATTTTGAAGACCAATTCTACAAAAAGTCGAATTTACGTCGAATGTCACAAAAATTATAGCTTACAGGAGTGGCGGAAAAATATATCAAGGGAAATGTCATTCTTCAATTTCCGTTCATTTGTTTGAATGTTTGTTCAATTTAATATGAAAAAATGGCAAATTTTTAAATTAACATGGGAAAGCGTTTGATAAAAACCATTTATAAGACTTTGTTTATTTTTGTGTTTTATTTTTTTAAATTTAATCTAATTTTGTATACATTGGTACAGTAAAAAAACGTTGTAAAATTAGAATCTTTATTTCTTGAAATATGAAAATATCATTTAAGAAACTGTGAAAAGCTTAAGTTGACTTTTGTTGATATGTTCAGGACTTAAAACAAATGTATACATATTTATTTGTATAATTATTGTAAGACAACTGTCAATTGATTAATTTTTAAATACACATTTTTATTACAAATATTTAAAAGTTACCTTAGGCTGGGCTTATAAATATTTGTAGTCTTGTATGTCTATGATCAATGTGTGCTAAAAGCCCAATGGGAAATATTTAAAACTTCCTCAAAGCTATCGACCAATTTTTTTATTGAGTAGCCTTAGCAAAATTTTGAAAAACATTTGAAAAGAAAAAATATTAGAAAAGCTGATCAATTGAACATTATTCCTTATAGACGATTTAGGCTTAGAAAATTTCACGGTTCTACTCACCAAGTTTTGAGAGTATTTCAGTATGTGTAATACAGAACCGCTTGATTGGCAAATTAACTGGCCTCGTTTTACTAGATATAGAAAAAGCTTTTGATACTGTGTGGCTGGAATGTTGCACAAATTAGTTAGCTTTAGCTTTCCAAATTATTATTTAATAACAGTTATTCAAAGTTTCCTGTCTGATAGGAATTATAGTGTTTATGTTAATAACAGTACGTCAAATTGTTACCAAGTGGAACAACATTCCACAAGAATCAGTATAAGGGCCATTTCTTTACAATATCTATGAATCCGATTTATACTTATGCAATTGAACTGATAAGTCTTTTTTAAATAGAAAATATAACTTAATGCTAATATTTTACAAGCTTTCTTTTTAAGTAGAAAATAAAGTCTTGTTTTCTTGCAAGCAATAAGATAAATGTTAATTGTGTTAACATAAACTGGTAATCGAGTGTAAGGTATCTTGGACAGTAAAATTTTCTGCAGAGAACATATTGCAAAGGCATTAAAGAAGCCGGCATTGCGATAAAACTTCTCTATCTTTTTGTCAAAAGAAAGTCAGGTCTTTGTAACGATGGTTCATAAAGAGGTTTTCCAGGCAATCTTTGTGTACGGTTGCTAAATATGGGGGGGGGGGGAATGTTCAGAAATGATGATGTATGTTCTCCGTTATTATTCGACAGAATCCAAAAGCTGAATAATTTATTTTTATTTAAATGCGATTTTTTGGATAATCCATTGGTTACCCGCTTATATCTTAACCATTCTCTTCAGCCAACTTTAATTCTATATTTTTACGTTTTATAATATTGTAATCTTACTTTATCTTTTTTTGTTACTACTTATATTATTTATTTAAATACTCTGTTATTATTTATTTACCTCTATGTTGGTTGAATAACTATTTGTTAATTAATTTATTTATTTAATTATTTTGCTATGTATTTATTTATTTAGCGATTCGTTATTTTACGTATTCATATTTATTTATTTATCTATCCCGAGACTTTCATTCCTTATACACAAAAATACAGATTTCAATTTTTTAACACTATTATTTTTAGTTAACAATAAATTTAAACACAGAAAGAAATCGTTTTGAAGTCAATACCTTTATTATTTTATTCATAAGAATTCGAGAATGAAATTTTGTTTAGATTTTAATTTTTATGAAAAAAACGGACTGTTTTATTTATGTAAACATTTTACTGAATGTTGAAAACTATATTTTCTAAAAAATGAAATTAGTATCAAGCGAATATTTTTTTTGTTTCCGAAAAGATTTTTAAGTCAAAAATCAATTATTATTAAGTTTCATTAATGTTTTTTTTAGGTTTTAATTTTGAGAACAAGTAATGTGACAATTTTTTTTCAAAGAACTTATCAGGTGTCAAAAACGTTATTCTTGGTTGCATAGAATAATTTTGGAGGTAAAATAATTTTGTTCAGTTTTTTTATTTACAAAATAGACCTTTAAATTCGTATTCAAAAGTATTCTAGTTTGGTATGCTTTACAATATATATTATAAAATTTAATTGAAGTAGCTATAGCGTTATCGGCTTATGATATGTTTTAAGTCAAGGTTTTTTTGAAGGTCTTTAATGCTGCTTTCTGTATAACAAAATTAATTTAAAGTCGATATCTCTTATGGTTCTTGAGAAACGGACGACGCGAGATATGTATGAACATACGGAAGTACTGATTAAACAAACACAGTTTTAGTGAAAAGACTAATTATTCCCCAAAATTATCACCATCGGCCGAAATAGCTCAGTTGGGAGAGCGTTAGACTGAAGATCTAAAGGTCCCCGGTTCAATCCCGGGTTTCGGCAATTACTACATTCTTCAAATTTGTTAGTAAAAGTATTTTTGATGTCAAAATATTTTGTATCAGAAAGTAATTTTGTCTACAAAATCTTTATATCTAAGACATACATAAGTCCATTGTATCGTTAACTTGACACACTGAAAAATGTTATAAATTTGTGGTAATTTTATTACCTTGAGTAAGTCTTATTTTTATTTTAAGTAATTTTTACATACAGCATAATTTTTTCTGGTTGAAAACACTTAAGAAGAACACTAAATCAAAAACCTTAGTAAGATACTTGCGATATGCAAAGTGTTAACCTTTACATTCACTAGGATGAGGCCACACATTTTGGGAAAGATTTACGATTTTTATAGTGGAGGAAGTGTATGTACCCTGAAACTTTTAGGTAATAATTAAACCATTACAAATTCATTAAATTAAAGGAAATAAAGAAACGAGCGTTGGAATTAAAAAATATCAAATAATAAACTACTAAAAAGCGTATTAAAAAAGGACTGCTAGGCCACTGCCAATATTTCCGTGCAGGAGTTTTCAATCATATTGCTGATTGGCAAAAATATGGAAAATCAAAATAGGTACAACGCAGAAGCAATAACATCTCTAAGTCTCAAATTCTACTCTCTCTACCAGCGACTAAAATAGTGCTAAATCTGAGTATCAGCCAGAATAAAAACGGTTCAAAGGATATATAAAAAAGTGTTACTATCCTGAAAAGAAAACTAAAAATAAATTAGTTAAAATTTGTATTTCCATGATATGAAAAAGGATGACCTTTTTTTTGGAAAGTCATCATAGTCGTAACATCAGGTGTAACAGTGTGGGGAGCTATAACCTACTATTCGACTTTTAGTTTTTTGTCCACAATAATGAACAGGAACAACTATTAATATTGGCTGAAACAGTAATTTCCAAAAAAAAAGCGTTTTTGGACCTCTGCCTTGGATTTTCCAAAAAGCGAACGTCCCCATTCACACTTAGAGGGTTGTTAGAAGTTGTATTCAACCAGAAGACATGGAACTTTTGCCATGACTTCTATATTCACACCCAATTTAACATAATTTAAAACGATTGGCAGTGACTTTCTTATAAAGTTTGCGAAGTTGGCAGAGAATTAAAGACAAGGATAGATTCATCGAAACTTTTCGAAATTCCTTTGTCCAAATTTTCTGATTATTATAGAGGTTATATCCAAATATGGTGGACATAGTCATTACTAATGTATAAAAACGTTATAAAAAAATTTAAAGACAAGGATAGATTCATCGAAACTTTTCGAAATTCCTTTGTCCAAATTTTCTGATTATTATAGAGGTTATATCCAAATATGGTGGACATAGTCATTACTAATGTATAAAAACGTTATAAAAAAATGTTTAACCATACAAAATAAACATTTCTTTTTTCTAAAATTTTGAATGTGGCCTAATCCTAGTAACGCACTTTTTTCTACCCTTTTTGAGTTGTTTAGTTTTTGATCTTGAGAATTCCAACTCTCGTATCGAATCTTCCTTTTAATTTTATAAATGTATAATAGTACCTTTTCAAATGTAGTAACAGTTTCCGGGTACAAGACATGCACCAGCTATAAAAAGAGAAAATCGATCCAGAAATGTGTGGCCTCATCCTTATGGTGTGTAGTGTACATTTTCATAAAACATTTAACACATTTTTTTAAAGCTTTTAAAAAATATTTTTTTGTCATCAATACATTGTATAATTTAATTTTATTTTCAAAAGTATCATTAATACAAATTATACCAAATCCTGCAATTTTAAATAAAATACATTTTTCAGCACTCTATTTATTAAATTCACTTAAAATTACTTTTATAATAATTGTTTGTATTCAAAATAAGTTTGTTTTAAAGATTTCCACAACTAATATTCTTCAAAGATGCAGTTTGAAGTGCTTACGAAACATTTAAATAAATTATAATACAAAAGAATATTTTGTGTGACAATTTGATTAATTTTGTATCCCTATAATTTAACGAAATACAAGCTTAAAGTTATACAAATATGAAAAACTATTCTAGATTCAAACTAGAATCTTGACATCCTTAAAGAATTGCCTGAATAAATTGTTAAAACAGTTGAATGTTGATTTCATTATTATAAATCACTCTGGAGAATTTCCAAAAACCACATTTAAAAAATGTATCCAAGTTCTTATTTGAAGACAAAACAAAAAATGAGAAATTCACCAACAAATTAATCTTTTCTCCTTTGCTAGCAAGATTCATTGTTAAAAGCAACTCATTACTCAAAAGAATTTCTCGTTGACTTCAAACAAAAAAATAGAAAAAGAGACACACAAAAGTTCAAAACAAAAATTGTTCAAGTCAAGTACCTCCCATCTTCCCATAAAACAAAGCACTTAAGTTAAGACTTGAAGACATATTTCCACACAAAAAAGTGAACATTTGATTTAAGCAAAACATCTGTATGCATTTTTGTTTCAAACTCCATTGAAAATTAAATCGATTAAATCTTGTTGCTTTGATAATGATGATGAAAACACGTAAACCATCAACCATCAGCCATTAGAGGGTTTTAAAAATGTAAAAAAAGGATTTTATTACAGATAAATCGTGCTTAAGATAAGGGAAACAGAAAGATATAAACGAGTCTATTTCTAAGTCTTAATTCTTATCTCCAAATTGACAGGGCATAAATGAGCGAAGGTAAAATATCTTTATTTTTGCACGAAATAAAAAGAATGGAATTATTGGAATGAGATAATTTATCATTCATTGGAACTTCCTTAACGCCAAATTCACGGAACAGAAGCTTTAGAATATTAAATTACTAAGCTTTAGCAAACATATTATAGGTAAGTAAGTACCTCCATTCTTTTGACAGATGATGGCAATCAGATTCAAAGATGTGAGAAATTCCGTCTTGCTTTACAAGCAAAAAGGAGATCAATTCGAGATTCAGATAGAAAAACACAAATGGATTGATGCTATAAAACTCGCGTGGGTTTAGATTTAAGATAGAATTCGGAAAACTACATAAATTCATCATTTTTGTGGTGCAATTCCCTTGGAGGTAATTTTATTCTATAAGGAATTTTATGATCATCCCATAACTGCTGCGGAGATGGTAGCTTTATATACACGAACATAACTTAAAGCCTCCAACATGAAAATGTGGTTTTTAGGGGTTGTAGAACGAGTAAGAACAGTAAAAGTTCTGTTAACATTTTGTTGGCTTTAAGGTGGAGAAACTTCACAGACTTACTGAACGGTGAAATAACGTAATCAAGTAAATAAATTACTCTATAAAGTTCATCACACCAAATAACACCTTTTAGGGATAAGATAAAGTGAAGAAGAAAGCCACAATAACAAAACAAAGGACTATTTTTGTATATTAAAGTAAAAATTTCAAAATAATTATGTTCCCTGTAAATTTTTAATCGCTAAATAAGAAATTTAAAAATTTCCACATGGTATAGGAATATAAAAGAACATACATAATTATCCGTACCTCTACGGATCATAAATCTCATTTTGTTTGATTTTAATTTATTTTTTCAAAATTTACAATACTTTATTTTAGTTTTATTTAAATTTGTATTTTAATAAAACTTAAGGCTTTAAACCACACTAGAATTTTTGACAAATCCTTTTTTATTTTTGACATTCTAGAAGCGTATGGTAAAGAAAAACATTAATGTATTTGGTTTTAGAATTATATAGGGTGATTTTCAATTCAAAAAATGCATGAAATCTTTATTTGATTCAATAGTACGGTCCATATAATTTAATGTTTGAAGATTATTTCATGCAAATGTTGACCCTCACTGCGCCTTAAATGATCCATCCGCTTAGTCCAATTTTGTCAAACTTTTTCCAACATATCAGTCATATCATAGTCCTACCAAAAATAGTTTAAAGGCGTTAATACGCACGATCTAGGTGGTCAATTGACCGGTCCTGAACGTGAAATTAAATTTTCACCGAACTTGCCTCTCAATAAGTCCATTGTTACGCATGCTGTGTGACATGTGGTACCGTCTTGTTGAAACTACATGTCATGCAAGTCAAGCTCTGCTCTTGCATTTTGGACAAAAAAAAAGTGCGATATCATCGCACGGTAGCGCTCACTATTCACAGTTACGTTACGATTCACATCATCTTTGAAGAAGTACGGTCCAATGATGCCACCAGCCCACAAACCGCACCAAAGCGTGACTTTCTTTGGAAGCATTGGTAGCTCTTGCAATGCTTCTCTCTAATTTTCACTTCAAAATCGATTCTGCTTATTTACCTACCCATTGAGCCAAAAATGAGCTTCGTCGCTCAACCCTATTTTTCGGTAAAAAGCGCGCGGTGAACTTTCTTAACAGAACACGCATTTTAATAATAACATTCAATAATTTTCAAGCTTTGTTGGTAAGACGATTCACGGTTAAATTATAGACCAAACTAAAACCAGTGTTGCCAAAAAGATAATAGCTAAAGAATCACCCCTTAGTATTAAGAGTTTTACAAAATTATTCAATAAGTTCTACCAATTAAAGCTTCGAACTATAATTATCTCAACACTGTATTTTTTAAATTTTTTGGATTCATGTATCATTTTTATACAATTGACTTGAAATTTTGAATAAATCTTTGAAAATATATTTATTTTGAAAGACATACAGGAACTTTAAGGCAAGTATTGTCTTCCTAAAAAGTTTCAAACTCGAGAAATTAATAAAAAAAAAAGGCATTACGATGGTGGAAAAGTCGACAAAAATTGGGTATTCCGATTTCGTCCGTCTGTCTGTCTTCACCTCTACAGACCAAACCGTTGTTGGGCCGCTTGAGATCAAACTAAGGAGTAAAGTTTTTAAGCCGATTCGTACATAACAGTTGTCACCATTAATTTTTGTTGATCAAAAATCGAAATTATAATTTTTTTTCTAAAACGAGCCAATATTTTTCTTATAAAATTTTCTCTAAAACTCTTTTTCTTAACTTGTTTTTTTTTTAACGATTAAAATATTTTTGTATTTTGGAAAAAAAAATACTCTCAAAGTCAATGATTTCAGCCTTTATAGTCTAAGAGCTGAGTGTTAATTTTTGGCGTAAAAAAGTATTAAGTATATAGGTTTTAAAGTTGTATGTAGGTAGTCTTAGTAAAGGTGAAAAAAGAAACGTTCCTCTGCCGGCACGTAGTGGTCGCGTTTCTGAAAAAAGTGCATCAAAAGTACAACTTTTTCGAAATTCAAAGAGGGACGAAAAGCACTTTAATTGCAATGACATGCACCTTGACGCCTGACTCGCTGACAGACCGACAGACGAGTATGTGGCGCGTTTTTTTGGCGTTTTAAGACTTTTGGGAAACCACTTGAAATTGGTCTCAATCGAAAGCCCTTGACTTCTTGATTGCGAATATGTATGTACATGACAAACGTGTATGTGGACATATTTTTCGGGCAGAGGTAGTTGAAAATGCGTTTATTTTGGCGTTTTTGGACTTTTGGGAAACCATTTGAGTTTGGTCGCTTTTTAAAGCACTTGATTTCCTGAGATCGAATATGTAAGTGAAAACATATTGTAATGTAAACTAGTTTTTTAATCAAACAAAATTAAAGCTAATAGAACCATATACTTTTGCAATCAAAGTCACGAATGGTTCTGTTGTAAAGGTAATTTATTGAAATGGTTGTATGTTAAAAAGGGTTTTCATTCCTAAATATTAAATAGACGCGCTTTATCACAATTTAAGTTACAAACGCTAATTTGTATTTTATCAAATAATACGAAGAGGTAATGTCCTGACATCTATGTCAATTCCAAGGGCTTGACTTACGAAAATAACATTCTGCTCTCGCTCTATTAGAATAGCATAAAGCAGTAGACCTAAACTTCAGTTTTAATTTTAATTTCATTTCACTTTATATCAATTAAAATTTTTTGAATTAACTGTTTTTTTGTTCTTAGAACGTGTCTTGGAACAATTTTATTTTTTTTTTTTTTAAATATCCATACTAATATTATAAATGCGCGAAAGTAACTATGTCTGAAGATAAAATGTTTGACTGTTACAAGTCGTGTTGTTTTTTCCTGAACACCATTTAATTTAATAAATATGATTTAAAATTATGAAAAATGAACATAAAAAGAAACCAGCATGGTGTTCATATATGCGTTTCGCTCTGATGTAATGGATATAATTCACAGTAGCTCTATGTAGCTAGAAAATATGCGTCAAGACAAGGTTTAATGGTCATCTTCTGATGAGCCCAACCATTACATCGGGGCGAAACGCATATATGAACACTATGCTGGTTTATTTTTATATTCATTTTTCATAATTTTAAATCATATTTATTAACTATGTCTGTCTGTCTGTTACTCAATCACGCCTAAACTACTGAACCAATTTTCATGAAATTCGGCATGAAGATATTTTGATATACGAGAAAGGACGTAGGGTACTTTTTACCTCGGCAAAATAACGCATCCCCATGGGAGAATTCAGGTCGGCCAATCGCTTTTGAGCCTAAGATACTGAACAGATTTAAATGAAATTTGGTAACGAGTTAGTTTGAGACTTAAAAAAGGACGTGAGTTACTTTACCTCGGGACAACAACGAATTCCTATGGGAAACAAAATTATTTTCCGGGGAATCTGATAGCTTTCACTTCTAAATTACCAAAGATTTAAATAATATTTGGATAAAATTTTTATTATGTGAAAACAACTTTTGTAGAAGATTACGTTATAAATATTAGAGGGAAAGATTTGTCTGAATTTGGGATGACCAGACAACAAAAAATTGTTGAAGTTAGTAGTTATTTATTTCGAGAATTAAATTACGATACTGTCGGTCTAAAACAGAGAATAACAGAGGATGTTCTACTTTTAAATTCAGTACAAAAAATAGTTTTTGACACACTTATACACAAAATTTCCAGCGGAGAAGGTGGTTTGTTATTTTTAGATGCTCCAGGAAGCACAGGTAAAACTTTTCTTTTGAGTCTATTGTTAGCTCAAATTCGAAAAAAATAGAGTTCCTTTAACAGTAGCTTCCTCAGGAATAGCAGCTACGCTGGCTGCTTAGTAGTGGACAGACAGCGCACTCGGTTCTGAAACTGCCGTTGAACTTAGCTCATGAGAAAACGCCCGTATGTAATATCAGCAAAAGTAGTGAGCGTGGAGAAATGTTGCAGCAGTGTAAATTATTGGTTTGGGATGAATGTACAATGTCCCACAAAAAAGCAGTTGAAGAACTAGATCGTACACTGAAAGACATCAAAAACAACCAGGCTAACATCGAAGGGATGGTGGTTCTCTTATCTGGGGACCCTGCCGGTAATTACTAGAGATACACTAGCAGATGTATGTTTGAAAGCAAAGGAAAAAATGTTTTAATTCTCATTATTCCTATAATTCCAACCTATTTGCCGTTTCGGTTTAAAAGATTGCAGTTTCCTCTGAGAGCGGCATTTGCGATAAGGTGTAAATTTGGAAAAAAAAACTACAGCTCAGATTTTTTCATACTATCCAAAAAAGCTATCTAATGCGGACGAAGTCGCAGTGTAGTTCAAGAATAAGTTTAAAAAAATGTATTTTTCAATGTTTCGATTATTTTATTTCAAATTTATTTCGACACAAAAACAAAAAAAAGAGGCTGGGATGCGACCCACACTGATAACTTCCCATCCCGTCAGTCGATTTGTCGATTTGCTTCAAAGTTTATCTATATGTACTCGTACCAATTTTTACCAAATTTGCGTACTATTTTTTGTAGATTTTTTTTTAATGAAAAAACGGACTGTTGGATTTTTATATACAAATTACTGAATATCGAAAACAATATTTTCTGTGAAATAAAATAAGTTTGAAGCCAATATTTTTAATTTTTGAAAAGCTATTTAAATTGAAAGTAAATTTTTACCAAGTATTAGAATTGTTTTTTTTAGAGTTTTATTTTTTGTAAAAAAAAACTGTCAATTCGATTTTTTTCCAAATTTTATCGAATATTGAAAACAATATTTCTTATAAGATAAAATTAGTTTGAATCCAATATTTCAAATTTTTGAAAAGATATTTGAGTCAAAAATCAATTTTCACCAACTTTTGGTAAATTTTTATTAGGTTTTTAATTTTTTGCACAAAAACTGTCAATTCGATTTTTTTTCAAAATTGTATTGAATGTTGACAACAATATTTGTTGGAAGATAAAAGTTGTTAAAAGCCAATATCTAAAATTTTTGGAAAAATATTTGAGTCGAAAATCAATTTTTACCAACTTTTATAAATTTTTTTTTAGGTTTTTATTTTTTGTAAAAAAACTGTAAATTCGATTTTTTTCAAACTTTAACTGAATGTTGACAACAATGTTTTTTGAAAGATTAAAGTAAATCAAAGCCAATATCTCAAAGTTTTGAAAAGATATTTGAGTGGAAAATCAATTTTTACCAACTTTTATTAATTTTTTGTAGGTTTTTATTTTTTGTAAAAAAATTGTCAATTCGATTTTTCTCAAAATTTTTCAGAATGTTGAAAACAATATTCCTTATAAGATAAAATAAGTTTGAATCCTAAGTTTTAAGTTTTTGAAAAGATATTTGAATCGATATTCAACTTTTACCAACTTTGAGTAATGTTTTTTTTTACATTTTTATTTTTTATAAAAAAACTGTCAATTAGATTTTTCTCAAAATTTTATCAGATATCAAAAACATTATTATTCGTTGCACAAAATCGTTTTGGAGATGAAATCGTATTTCAGTCGTAAAATTTTGGAGGTGACAAATTTTTTTTTTTCAGTTTTATTGATTTATAAAAAAAACCGTTATATTGACTTTTTTAAAAAAATATACTTGTTTGGTATCACGTTACAATATATTATATAAAATTTAATTTAAGTCTCTAGCGTGTTTGGTTCGTAAGATATTTAGGGTTAACCAAAATTTTCACATTTTTTTTAAACTGCTATGGTAAAAAAACCACCCACTCAATTTTCTTGAGAGCCCTTTCTGCATCTTTCTGCCTTATTATCTGTATAACAAAATTTATTTGAAGTTGATATCTCTTCTGGTTGTTGAGCTATGGACGACGAAAAAAACGTCGCGAACGTACGGACGTACGAACGTACATACACACGCACGCACAGACATCTTTCTAAAAATCTTTTATTTCGACTCTAGGAACCTTAAAACGTCGAGAAATGTCAAAATTTTCAATTTGACAAATCGGACCCATTACAATAACTTCCTATGGGAAGTTAATAAGGTGAGGGTGAGATATCTGAAATTAGGAGATGCTTCGTCCAAAATTGTTTCTTTTAAAATTAAAAAAAAGACTTGGATGCGACCTACTCTTTATATACCATCTGTTGATTTGTCATGCTTCAAACTCCAACAAAATATTCATAACAATTTATTGTGTGAGATAAATAATTTGAAGTCAATATCTTTTTGTAGCATTTATTGAAAGCTTTTTTTTAATTACTATATAAACAAATACAGACTGGATTTTTTAAGAACAATATTTTCGTTTACTTCTTTTGTGCAACGAAGAATAAAGTTTTTTAAATCTGGTAAAATTTTGAGAAATGTCGGATTGACAGTTTTATTTTGTAAAATATAAAAACCCTAAAAAAAAACAATACTCAAAGTTGGTAGATATTGATTTTCGATTCAAATATTCATTTGAGATATGGCTAATTTTATATTTTTATTTTATATAAGAAAATTTTTTTTAAAAATTCAGAAAAATTTTGGAAAAATCAAATTGACGGTTTGTTTATAAAAAATAAAAATTAATAAAAGATGGTAAAAAATGATTTTCAACTCAAATATCTTTTCAAAACTTAAAAATATTGGCTTCATACTTATTTTATTTCACAGAAAATATTGTTTTATACATTCGGTAAATTTTGGTATAAATATCCAACAATCCGTTTTTTCATAAAAAAAAATAAAATCTACAAGAAATAGTACGCGAATTTGCTAAAAATTTGTGTTCGGTTCTTAATATTTCGTGAAGAATAGAAGATATTGACTTCAAATTAATTTCATTCATCAAATTTGTATTTGTTTATATCAAAAATACAAAATTTTAAGAAATTCTAATTAAATTGGTTAATAAAAATAGATTTTGAAATCGAACTATTTCATCATACGCAAAATATTGTTGATAATTTAAAATCTTTGTTTAAATAATTCAACTGGCTTCTTTTTTTCCTATATAAAATTAATTTTCCCACAGTTCCAAAAATAACTTAAAATTTATTCGCTGGACTTCAAATTTAAAGGACTAGAAAGTTCTAAGAACATCTTAGTGAAAAAAATATATATTATGTAAGAATTTGTTGTTAGTTATTTTTATTTTTCATCGATTATAAGAGATTTTTTTTAATCATTTAAAGTTTTGTGTAGCAATATTGTAAGGAATTTTATTTTCTTAGATTTAATTTACCAAAGATTTCAAATTAAACCAAAATAAAGCTACAATTATGCCACAACTTCTTCCTTCATCATTTCCTTTATTACTTTACTATACAAACATGGAAACAGAATGTTTCCCTTTATTTGCCTTTCTTTCTTTTATGGAAATTCTTTTACGCTTATCTAATCCAATTAAATCCAATTACTTCCAATAGCGCTTCAGGGTTGCAAAGAAATGCATAACTATAGTATTAAGTCCTCAATTACTTCACTTAGTTAATACCCAAGCATTAAAGAAAAAAGTTCAGTTTTCACGCTAAAACTTTAACCCTTCCCGTTACTTAAGAAATAAGAAAAAAAGTAGAGTCCGAACCAGATAAAAATCCACTTCAGAGTTAATGAACATACTTTTTTGTGTCAAGGACCCTTAACGCTCATAAAATAGGTTCAATTACCACTTAAAACAGTTTAACAGTTGATATTATACTATCGATGATTTTATAATAACAAAATAAAAATTGTGGATTAAAACTATCATAGGAGTCACTTGTGACAATCTTGAGTCATAATAGTTTAATAACACGAATTCCATATAATTCCAGCAATTATTTTAAAAATCAACTTAAAATTAAAACTACGTTTGAAGTTCCTAAAAGTTCATAAAGCAGGAAATTAAATCTGAAATATAAAAATTAGCAAAATTAAGTGCTCCAATATATTCAAATTCAGTTTGCGTAGGGCTTTCATTAAAAATATACCAGTTTCAAAACTTTGATTAAGAAAGTTGTTCCAAATAATTGTTCTCTTATATAAGCACTATGTACTAGACTAGTTTTATTTGCATATTTGAATATACGAAAAAATAAACATATACGAATTAATTTTCTATATGCTAGAAGAAAATGTCATCTGTATTTTTAGTCAATGGAAAACGCATTAGCAAAAGTTTTTAGTTTTTCCAACTTTTGTACTTTGCCACCGCGAATTAATAAATTTCCGCCCCAGAGGAAAATTTCTGGTTTGCCCATAAGGTAAATCCGCTGTTGGTTTCTCTAAACTTTAAAAAAGTAGTTTTCAATTTTATTTTTCTTCACGCAGAAGAGATTTTGCTCTTGCACTTTTCTGCAGAAATACCAAGCTCGAGTGTCAACTCCAGTTCTGCATCAGTTAGATTCTGTGGAATGGAAACCAGAAGATGCACGTCGCGCCATCGTCATCATCATCAATGTCGCTGCAGAAACTATGGCGTTGTCATTAACTCGCATTCGTCTCGGTATTTTAAAGAGCACTGAAAATTCGAATAATGTTTGTATTTGTATTTCGAGCTGTGAAAATGCAGCAGTTTCCTTAGTTTATTACTGATTGTAAATGCTTTTGCTCTATGCAATGAAATTAAAGAAGACAATTAAATAAATTTCATTGCGTACTGATTCATACCTATCTCACCTGAAGATACTTTAACATCATCATCAACGTTATTGGGTGCAACCGGAAATGCTTAAGTGTAGGTACGTCTATATAATATATCGACATTTAGAAAAGTAGCGAACGAAAGTTCGTTTTGAAAACTTAAAATTCCCATCTGCAGAAACAATATAACGAGAAAATATTACAAAAATTTAAAAGAAAAATTTATAGATGCTTATACTTTTTCAAGGATATATAAATAGATTGAAACTTGAAACTAAAGACATCCACTTTTTCTTCACTTTCGTTAGAACGATAAGAGTTTTCAACAAGAACACCTTTATTATAAAATACGTATATTTTTAGAAGGCAAGAAGAAGGATGCTTTTGCTATTATTTATTTTAAAATTTGTTGAAATATGATCTCAAGTGGCGCTAGAAAGGTGAAGACATTTTAAGTTAAAAGTTGTTAAGTGAAATAGTTTATGCGAAGTGAACTTATCATCATCTTTGAGGAAAATCATTTAAATTTTACTGCCAAGGGTATGAACATTTTAAGCACAATTGATTAAAAAGGTGTTTTGGGTCTTTTAGGTTAACCAGATAATTTAATTAATAGAACACTTTATGACACTGTAATTACTTGAAGTTTCTTATGATCATTTGATGTGCAAAACTTAGAGAAGGACAAATTCAAAATGTACGTTTTTTTCAATTTTAATTAAGTATTTTCGAATAAGAAGTTTTATTTGAAATATCGTGCTATTTGGGAAGATGACGTCTTTTAACATTTGACAATTAAAAACCACGTAATTAATAAAAACGGAACCAGGGTATCGATAGTACATACAATACAAAAACGGTGCAAATTTTACACCTCGAAAAACCAAAACACTCTAATGTCGACGGGAAAAACTCCCAGGATAAAAACTAGTGTTAACTTAAAGCTATTGCTGCTGTGTTGGTTGACAAAAACAGCAGTCAATGTTTGGTATTGGGCATTTGGAAAACAAAATTGGATGGTATTTTGCGTGAAGGCATATTTTCGCTGATTCCTCTCTTGAAAGGCAACAAAATGATTTTTATTGAAAAATCATATTAAGCGATGGGATCCATTTTCAGCTCGGAATCTACGATAATAAGCTAAAACCATAAATTAATGTTGAAAATACGAAGTTTACATATTTTGCAATCAAATAAACATCCATAAGCTTCTCTGAAGAAGAACCCTTTTTTGAATGTTTGTTGGTATAATTGAGAGGCAGTCAAGGTGTTATTAGTAACCGCAACATGTTTACAATTTAAACACTTTGCAAGCTTTAGGAAAATGTGGAAGGATTAAAGACCGGCTTACTTAGGCCTTAAAGTTTTGAATATCAGAATGGGAATAAAACACAGAATATCGTAAGTCACTTCACTTATCTGCCACAACTCCCAACCTGGAGGGCCAGATTCTTAGTGTAACTTCAAGGACGGGAAGCTGGATAAACCGCTCCTTATAGGCTTGGGCTCCGAATAAGTCGAAAAAGGTCTATAAAGTGTTCACCAAGTAGTTCAACCTTACTGGAACTGTAGACGCCACCGTTGATTCCATCTCGAGAATTAATCCAATGCCGTCTGGATAAGGAGTGAAGCCTTGGTGAAAACACTTCTACCCCCTTCTCGTTTGCTGCCTCCAACAACTTTACACTGGGGTTGGAACCCAATCTCCAGTTGAGGTACTAGGTACCCGATGTTCACCACGGGGAGTAGGAGTTGATAGACAGAGGTGGGTTTTGACAAAAACCTGTGGACGCTTGGTGGGGAGCATGCACCAACTCATCTGCAAAATATTGTACGAAGGAAGCATGCCCGATGAGTTTAATCCCAGCATAGTTTGCTCGTTACATACCCTCTAAATTGCGCCAACTACAGAGGTATCAGTCTCTTAATAAGATCCTCTCTGCCGTATTATGCAAACGTCTGTAGCCGTTTGTCAACAACCTGATTGGTCCTTATCAGTGTGGCTTCAGACCGCGGAAGTCCACGATTGACCAAATATTCACATTATGGCAGGTATATGAAAAAAACAGTCACTCCAAATCGATACCCACGATCTTTTTAACGATTTTAATGCCGCGTATGACAGCGCCTATTTGGAAGAGCTTTACAGAGCAATGTGTAGTGTTGGCAACACTGTCAAACGTATCCGTGGCGTTTATGCAGAATGGAAATGGGGAATGCACGCTGAATTTTTATCTCACCGATGCATTTGATGTCAAAAAAGGTCTTAGACAACAAGACAAGACACTGGCATGCGACTTCTTAAACATCGTTCTGGAAAGAATTGTGCAAAACTCAATCTTCCAAAGATCCATTTTAATACTGGGATACAACAATGATATTGACATAATTGGAAAATCAAAGCTTGATTCAGTGGTACGTTTTTGAGCTTTGACACAGAAGTTGAGAAGATGGGTTTAGTGGTAAATGAAAGGCAAGACCAAGTTTATTTTTTCATCAAAAAAGAACATTGAACAATGGGGTCTTGGAAAAAACGTCCATATGAACAGCTTTAACTTTAAGATAGTTAAGAAATTTGTCTACCTAGGCACCGTTATAAATTCAGGCAACGACACTAGTGCTAACAAAGTAGATGGCTGAGTTACGTGGAGGTAATGGACATCAACGCTCCAGCCCGGAAAGTCTTCGAATCCAATGCCGAGGGATGGCGAAATGGAAGAAAACCGTGACTCAGGTAGCGAACAAAGGTTGGAGAGGACCTCAACCAACTTGGAGTTTAAAACTAAACGCAGCCCAGAAGGTCTTCGAATCCAATCCCGAGGTACGGCGAAATAGAAGAAAACTGCAGCTCAGGTCAGGTGGCGCACAAAAAGTAGGAGAGTACCTCAACCAACTTGGTGTGTAACACTAAACGCAGCTATTTAGGGACCGAGCTGGCTGGAGACGAAAAACAAGGATGTGAATCTAGATACGAACATTAAAAACTGAGGACATTTCCATTAGCGAACATTATTTTTTATTTTATTGTTTATTTGTGGTCCCTTTAAGTCTAATAAATTGTATCTTAGTAGCGAAAAATTTAAATGGATAAGAAATCATTTTCAGACTTAAAGCCATCCAATACAACTTTTACCGCACGGTTATAAAGTAAGTTTCTAACCTAACGAAGAAGAGGTTCATCAATACGAAAAGTTCCTATTTTTAATAAGAAAGCTTTATGCCAAACTATAAAATTCTTAAAAAAAGGAGGCTGGGTGCGACCCACACTGAAAACTTCCCATCTTGTCTGTCGATTTGTCTTGCTTAAAATGTTTGTATTTTTTCGGGTTTTGTTAAAAAAGTTGTTTGTTGAATTAATTTTACAAATTTTAAAATTACAAAAAATATATTTCATATCAAGAAAATTAGTTTGAAAATCTAGTTTTGTTTAATGCATTTTTAGTTGAAAACAAGTTTTTACCAATTTTAGTAGCAATTCTTAAATTTTTACAAATTGGATAAATGCAATTATTTTGAGGGATATCAAAAACCGAACATCAATTTTTACCAAATTTGCGTACTATTTTTTGTAGATTTAATTTTTTTTATGAAAATTCATACTGTTGGATTTAATTTAAAAAAAACTTCTGAATATCGAAAACAATATTTTCTGTGAAATAAAAAGAGTTTGAAGACAATATTTTTAATTTTTGTAAAGCTATTTGAGTCGAAAGTAAATTTTTACCAAGTTGTTTGTTTTTTTGTAAAAAAAACAGTCGATTCGATTGTTCTCAAAATTTTTCCGAATGTCGAAAAAATTATTTCTTATAAGCTTAAATTAGTTGGAAGCCATAATCTCAAATTGTTGAAAAGATATTTGAGTCGAAAATCAATGTTTACTAACTTTTGTTAAATTTTCTTTTAAATTTTCTCAAAATTTTACCAGATGTTAAAAACGTCAAACGTTAAAAATAGTTGCACAAAATTGTTTTGGAGATACAATTATTTTGTATTCGTAAAATTTTCGAGGTGACAGATTTTTGTCTTCAGTTTTTTTTAATTTATAAAAAACCGTTGCTAGGTATCACGTTACATTATATTATATAAAATTTAATTCAGGTCCCTAGCGTTTTTGGTTCGTAAGATATTTAGAGTTAACCAACATTTTTCCCCTTTTTTTAAACTGCTATGGTAAAAAAACCACCCACAACAATTTTCCTAGGAGCCCTTCCTGCATCTTTCTGCTTTATTATCTGTATAACAAAATTTATTTGAAGTAAATATCTCTTTTGGTTCTTGAGCTTTCGACGATGAAAAAAACGTCGGGAACGTACGTACACACGCATGCACAGACATCTCTTTTAAAATCTTTTATTTCGACTCTAGGGACCTTGAAACGTCGAGAATAGTCAAAATTTTCAATTTGACAAATCGGACACATAATAATAACTTCCTATGGGAAGTTAAAAATATCTACATATTCATTGAAAACTTCAAAACAACTTTAGTGGACAGGAACCCTAACAACAACCTTAAGCCTTTTGACAGAATTTTTTAAAAAAAGCTTTTATAAATGAGATGAATTAGAAATATAACCAAAACCAATTTTCTATAGAAATAAAAATGTGTGTTCCTCATCAACATTTGTTCCAACGTAATACTACAAAAAGTGCTTATCAGTTTTTTCTTAAGCTTACAGCCACACAATAAGAATTTGAAATGTTTTATTTAATTCCCTACATTTTGATCAAAACTTTTAAAATACTATGCGTTGATATCTTCTCTTAAGCCCTTCCTTGCCCATCTACTTAAAAACGATAAGGTGAGATTATTTTATCTTATTTTCGAATTAAAACCTTAGCCATTGGAACTATCTCAAAATTCGGAGCCCTTTTACAAAAGTTTACAAATCCAACGCTGTTAAGTAACTCCAAACTTTTTGGAATATTGAGTGCAATATTTTGCTGGATTTAACACAAACTGAAAAATAAACTTTAAACCAAATGAACTCGGATAAAAGTTTTTTTTAAAATTTAAAACACAAATGCAAAATCTCCTCAGAGACCAGTCCACACCAAAAACAAAAGCTTGCCAATCCCGCGTTAAACAATGTGATGGATAAAAATAAAAATAAGAAAAAATAATTTTGTTTTAATGTTAGAACTGTAAACAAAAACATCCAAATAAGTTTAGGCGCATTCATGTGTGTACAAAGCAATTAATTACAATTGACGTTTTCCTTAAGGGATTCGGGTGGGTTCCTCTATAAATATACGTGTGCATATATATATATATTTAGAGACGTCAATGTGGTTATACATCTACTATATATTATGTAGAAATATTGTTTTTATTTTGTTAGGTTTTTTCCAAAGTCTGACAGTGTTATGGTTTTGCTGCGTGGCAAAACAAATAACATTACCATCAACAGATCGAAAAATACAAATTGCCAGGAAGTCCTTTACAAAAAGGTGTACTTGAGAATTTTATAGATGGTTAGGTTTATATATATACATCATTGTAGTAGGGATTATCAAACTGACAGTTGAGCTAAGGTGTTTTATGCGTTGAACTTAACTTATGACTAACATCCATTCACACTAATTTTTGTGAAAGCCAACGTCATTGGCTTTGGCTGTTTTTGGTAGGAATGTATGTACTTACATATTTACATTCATATTTACATTATTTTTATATTTGGGATTTATAAGAATTCAGTTCAGCTTTTGTGTTGAAAGTTAGAAAGTTAATGTTGCTGGTATTGGATTCGTACAAAAAATACGAAAGAGGTTGGGGACTGAGCAACACCGATAACATTTTGCAGTTTATTGGTTCAATTTGTAGAATTGAAAATCTTGACATTTCTCGACTTTTCCAGATCCCAAGAATAACCAAGGTTCTTAGAGAGATATCTGTGCTAGCGTTCATATTTTGGGATATCTTTTTTCTTCGGCCATATCTCAAGAGCTAGCTAACTATGATATATATATTTTTTAATGTTGTTTTAGAGATACAAAAAGCACATATGGAACGCAACAACAACAAATACTATAATCTGTTTGACTACAAAAATCTCACGATCCAATAACGATATCGGCAATTCAATTTAATTAAATTGCATTTTACACATTGTGGCCTCATGCCAAATCAGCCAGGCATTTTTGTGTAAGATAAATAATTTGAAGTCAATATTTTGAAACGTCAAGAAGTGTCAAAATTTGTATTACAAAAATCGGACTGATTAGGTACAATACCTTTCTACCGGACGTTAATAATACAATTCTTTAACAGATTTCAAAATTTATTCTGCAGATAATTCATATTATTTTTGATCTCAAAAGTCCCTTCCTGTTATTACAGGTTTTTTTTGACAGGGACAGTACAAAAGTAAAACGACATGCACAGCAAACGACGCCATATTTTTAGCCGCTCTTTTGACATTTCTCTTCAGTAAGATTTGTTATTTCATGATGGAAAAATTTACAAGGCAAAAACAAGTCGAAATTATTAAAATTTACTACCCCGAAATGCGGAGTCAGTGGCCTCAACGTTAAGAGTGGTACGTCCATTTTATGGTCGGCATAATGGTCCTAGCAGATCAACAATTGAGCGTCAAGTGTACAAATTTAAATCCACAGCCACAGTATAATATGTTCCCGTGCCAGTAAGAAAGAGAAGTGCCCGTAGTGTCGAGAATATTGCTCCGGCTGAGGCTTCAGTTGCAGTGTCGTGCGTTGACGTGTCTTCACAAGTCGTTGACGCTTTACCATCATGAGCCTCGTATGTTTGTGAATTGGTCTAAAAAACAACTTGAAAATGATTCGGATTTTCATGGACAAGTCATTTTAAGCGATGAGGGTCATTTCTGGCTGAATGGCTTCATCAGTAAACAAAATATACGGCATTGGTCAGGCAGCAATCCACACGTAAACCATGAGCCATCATTGTTACTTACTTCTTTAGTGATGACCAAGACCGGCACGTTACTGTGGATGGTTATAATAAAGGAGCACTTTTGGCCCTAATTGGAGGATATGGACTTGGAGGACATGTGGTTTCAACAGGACGGTGCCACATGTTACACAGCGTACGTCACAATCAATTTATTGCAAAAGAAGTTTGGAGAACGTGTTATCTCACGAAATGGTCCATTCGCTTGCCCGCCTCGGTCGTGCGATTTGAGTCTATTGTGTGCCAACAACTTTGTTCGAATATCGAACGTTAAATTGCAGCAGTATCGACCGATTTATGCTTGAAAACTGTCTTGGGTTCAGCGTCTGGACTTCTGCAAGCGTGCCCGTGGTGCTTTGCAAAGGAAATCGAACAAATAATTTCATTGATTTCCAAAACCGTTTATGTTCTATTTAAAAAAACTTTTACCTGAAAAATAAATTTAATTTTAAGTTCTTATCTTTTCTTGCCTTAAAAAAGAGCTAAGACCGCGACAAAACTAAAAGAGAGGCTGGGACATGACCCACACTGATAACTTCAAATCCCGTCTGTCGATTTGTTTTGCTCAAAAGGTTTGTAGGTTTTCTTCTTTTGTTAAAAGAGTTGGATTTTTATTAAAAAAAAAAAACAAGTCAAAAACCATATTTTCTGTGAGATAGAATAAGCTTGAAGCCAATATTTTTAATTTTTTAAAAGATATTTGTTTAAGTTTTTTTTTTTTGTAAGAAAACTGTCAATTCGATTTTTCTCAAAATTTTACTGAATGATAAAAGATAAAAGTAGTTTAAGGCAATATCTCAAAGTTTTGAAAAGATATTTGATTCTAAAACGAATTTTTACTAACTTTTATGAATTTTTTTTGTTAGGATTTTATTTTTTGTAAAAAAAACTGTCAATTCGAACTATGAACGTCCGTACACACTCATTCATAGGCATCTGACAAAAAATCTTTTATTTGGACCCTAGGGACCTTGAAACGCCGAAAAATCGGACCGATTGCAATAACTTAATATGGGAAGTTAATAAAGTTTGACGTCCAGCTCGCTTATGTATAAACGCTTATGGAACGCTTGGTAAGACCCCATCTGCCGCAGTAGCATACCCTACTTTTAGCAAGCTCTGCTGTTCGCTTCAAATCTTCATCGAAATTCTTAAGTATTTAGAATCAATTCCAAAGCACACAGACTAGACTAACCCCCAACTGCAATTCGACAGAAGCTTCCAGATTTCTATACCTTCCAGATCTTTCTTGGAAGATTGGACATTTCTGGAAGACGAGTCAATCCAGCCTTACAAAGATAGATCAAAAAGTTGTTGGTGGAGGCGTGAACTTTAAACTACTGAAATTAAGCCTCTCATTCCGGCTTCACAATCATTGTAGTGTGTTCCAGACTGAACTTTTGGCGATAAAATAAGTCTTATCCTGGCAGAAAACGTGATACCAACTTCTGATATCTGCATTTTTTCAAATAGTCAGGTCGCTTTCAAATCTCTGGACTCTGTCTCTACAAACTCTATAACAGTCCAAAAATATTGGCATTTCTAATGAAGATGGCACAACAGTTTGATATTCACCTTTGTTGGGTACCGGACCATAAAGACATTCCACGAAATTGTAAGGCAGATAACTTCGCCGGAAATGCTACAGTACAACACATTCTACCACGTTAGGCTAATGATAGCATACCAATCGCTACATGTGTAAACTATTACTAATGCAAAACGCTATGTAGAAGGCGAACATCAGGTGAAATAAGATCACAACGTGGCAGGTAACAAAAAACATCTGGCCTACATTAGATTTAAAACGATTAATGTGCTTGCTATCTCTTAGCAGGTCGCATTTTAGCTCAATAACCTATGTCATAACCGGGCTCTATAATAGTAAAGCATGCCAGATAGCTAGTCGCATACTCGAATGACTTTTACAAAAGCTGTATGGATGAGGAAAAGTAGTACATGTCCTGCTCTAGTTCAAAAACGCAAAACCTGGGAGAATTCTTCTATAGCAATCTAAACGATCTCAATAATATAAACATTATCAGCCTTTCACGTTTTGTGAGGTTTTGGTTAAATTGAGCTTAGAAGAAAGCCTTAAGATTCATGTGGTATCACAATGGCCCAGTAAACTGGCTTAAATATGTCCTACTCAATTACAGACACAAACTTTAATTTAACCTAAGCTAACCTATTTCTTCTTGGTTCTTGAGATATGGTTGGAGATACTCATACAACGATTTAAAATAGGAATTCCAAAATTGTTTTGAGCAAATACGTGAAACTTGTTCAAGCAATTTATTATTTATCAAACCACGCAGGGTATTCAAATGTATGCGGTGATAGTAATTTTATTCGTTGTTTGTTTACATTTTTTAGCGTAGGACGGTTCGTAATTATTAATCAGAAGCTTTGTGTATTGAAGCAGAAGTTTGAAAACAACTTTGTTGAAAATAACTTTTCTGTTTTACTTATTGTGGGACCTGAAATGACTTTGAACTCTTACTTCAAACTAATAAACAAAATTTAATTGTGAAAACATATTTGTTTTGATCTCCCGACGAGGTTCACGAAAACAAGAAGAACTTTCTTAAAATTTATGACCAACATTATCGGTTCCGGAAGAACAAAAATTATTTTTAAAAATACTCTTTGAAGTAGCCACATTATTGTGGTGTCAATTAGCCCGTTTTTCGTTTATGAAAATGACCGTCACGTTACATTTTTGATGCTGATTGCTGAAGAGACGTATTGCAAAGTTATTTCTTCGTTGATTCTAAAAAGACGCTGAAATATCAATTTTACGAATCGAGAAATGGTTATGTTATTCTCTTGCTACAAAGTACACAATTTGCCTTAAAATCGAAAATACGTATTTTGAGGTATTTCAAATATCCAATCAAAAATTTGTCAAGTAAAGAACATCTAAGTTAATACTTTCAATATTATTATTCTCAATGATTTTTGATTATAAGTGATGACAAAAATGTACAATTTAAAATTATTGTATCAATTTCTCAGAAAATTCAGTGTCTGTACCTTTTTCAAATTGAAAAAATATTTCAAATGAAAATGCTTTCTTGACCACCTAGAAATCCAACATCATCTTCAAAATAACTATAAATATTAAATAAAGAGTTTCAAACTACTTGAAGTGGAAGAAATAGTGAAATCTGTATAACTGAGAATGTTTCGTCTTTTATCGTTATGACCAAACTTCTGTAGAAGAACTACTTATGCACTTACTTTTGCTTGATGAAATCCTGAGAAGTAAATTCATTTGTTGTTATTTTCTGAAAATGTTTTATCTTATCGTAGCGATTCTTCTATTGAGATATGAAGACCCATTATTTGTGAATAGGTACTCATCAGTCACTAATATTTATAATATCCTTGGGCTTTATTTAATTCTCTTTATGAAGTATACAGATGAACCTTGAACTCTTACTCTTAAATTACACATACAACAAAGGAAACATTTCTTTTTCTTTACACTTCAATATCTGCAGACCTTTTGAGATAAATTTACCTCGTTATCTCCTACTATGAACTCTATACATTGTTCTCTTACTTACAACACGTTTGTGCAGTGTTTAAACATAACACCTAATGGATAGTCATTAAGTTTCCAAAGTAAAGTGTATCATGTTTCAATTAATAAAAACAAAGAAAGAAAGTCTTAGAATGTACAAGTATTAGGATTATGTGATCTCCTATATGGTTGGTTTAATTTTTGCGTAAGATGCTTTAGAAATTTTATAGCATTTAAAAAAGAAAATGCTAGCACTATTTTTTCAAACATATTAGGTACATATTAACATTACCTGCATTTTAAGATTTAAAAAATGTACCAGCAAAAAAAATGTGGTACCCGTGGCATGATGGTTAGTGCGTTGGACTGTCATGCTAGAGGTCTTGGGTTCGATCCCTGCCTATGCCATCTAAAGTCTTTTCACGGGTACTGCCTCTTGCGAGGAATTGACAAATTCTCCAAGAGTTAATATTGATGTACTTTAAAAAGTACAACGGGTTTATGCATGCACTTTTTTTTAGTTTCTACAATGAATTTCAAAAGCATCCCATCGAAAAACTTTTATGGAAAACGCTTTCAAAATCTGGAATCTGCCCTGGACGAACTATACAGCAATGACGATATAGTCAATGCTGATATCGTCATGGTTCCTCCACCAGTGGACTACGTTACGGACGAAGAGGATTTAGATGAAGAAAATATAAGAGCGATAGAATTACCGCAAGATGTTCCAGGTGAGGTTGAGATCTTCGGAGTTTTGAATAGATTGACTTTCGAAGAAGAATACGAAAGCGATGACGACCTTCCGCTGTCCGAGCTAAAAAACTTAATTGCCCCTCCTGTTTGGACAAAGACAATTTCCCCAAACGAATTTCAAAGAACTGAAAACTATTTGGAAAGAATAAAAAACTGTGCTTCAGATTTGATTGGGCTCAGCGAAGTTGATGTTTTTGAAAAATTGTTTGATGTCGAGGTAAGACATGTCATTGTGAGCCAAACCATGTTGTATGCTGGCCAAAAAAATCAACACAGCTTTGTATTCAATGAAGATGACTTAAAAACTTTCATTGGTATCTTGTTGTTTTCGGGCTATCATTCTGAAGCTAGAGAATATATGTACCTACTGGAAGCTGTCGGTAGATACCCATGTTCCTATTGTATCCAACAGTATGTCAAGGAACAGGTTTCAAGAAATAAAAAGGTACATACATTTTGCTGATAACAACAACCTTGACTTGAATGACAAAATGGCAAAACTTCGTCCGCTAAGCCAGCTTATGTGCAAAAAATTTCAAAAATGGGGATATGTGCATGAGCATTTATCTATAGATGAATCCATGGTCAAATACTTCGGTCGTCATTCTTCAAAGCAATTCATAAGAGGAAAGCCTGTAAGGTTCGGCTTCAAAAATTGGATGCTTTGTAGCAAGGATGGTTATATGTATCAATTTGATACTTATTGCGGAGCAAAAAATGTTAAGCCTTCTCTACAGTAATTGCCATTAGGGTCAAGAGTTGTTCTTGACTTACTAAAAAATATTGAATGTCCAACTGACCATGCAATTTATTTTGACAATTTTTTTACAAGCCATGAACTTATGAAGATTTTAAAACAAAAGAAATTTAGAGCAACTGGAACAGCTCGCGACAATCGGCTCAAAAAATGTCCTCTTCCTCAAAATAAAGAATTTCAAAAGCAAAAAAGGGGTATTTTTGACCACCAATTCGAGGAGACCAATGAGTTCCTTTTCGTTAAATGGAAAGACAACAGCATCGTTACTATAGCCACTAACTACGACAAAATCGAACCTTGCGAGAATGTCAAAAGATGGGACAAAGAACAACAGACAAAAATTAATATTCCTCAGCCACTTGTCTTCAAAAACTATAATAAAAATATGGGTGGTGTTGATCTTCACGATCAGTTCATCAACACTTATTCTATAGAAATAAGAGCGAACAAGTGGTGGTGAAACATTTTCACATCGATGATTTCATCTACTGTCTCTAATGCCTGGAAGCTTCACAAATTGACTAACAACTACAAAGGTGATTTACTGGAGTTTACAAGAGCTGTTACGCTGCATTATCTCAGATTTCACACTTTGAATCAAGGACAACCGAGACTCGCAGTCAAAAGGAGCATAACAGAAAGCCCAGGATACCATTCAGTTAAGATGTCGCCAGTGCCATCAGCGATCGAAATGGTGTTGTGAAATGTGCAATGTGACCCTTTGCATAGGTACATAAAGATTGCTTTAAAAATTTTCATTTTAATCAAAATTAAAATAGTATGTATGATACCATTGTACTAAAAAAAGTACATCCTCGTAACTGCTGACCACTACTTTTTGAAAACTTTTTTTTTTTTGTTGCAATTATTTTAAATTTAAACTCAATAAACAGAAAATATCACAAAAATACAAAATTTCTATTTTTCTATACCCTTGGGTGTTAATGGGTTAAAGCCAATATCTCAAAGTTTTGAAAAGATATTTAAGTCGAAATTCAACTTATACCAACTTTAAGTAATGTTTTTATTTCTTTTTAAAAAAAAGTCCATTCGATTTTTATCAAAATTTTACCAGATGTTTTCGTTGAACAAAATTGTTTGGAGGTGACACCATTTTTTATCCGTATTTTTTTTCAGTTTTTTTTTGATTTTTTTTGATTTATAAAAAAATCTTACTATCACGTTACAATATATAATTTAAAATTGAATTCTTGAGTTATTATTTCGTGAGATATTTAAGGTTAATAAAAATATTCACCTTCTTTAAAACTGTTATGGTAAAAAAAACACTCAATCAATTTTCTTAAGAGTCCTTTCTGAATCTTTCTGAATTATTATCTGTACAACAATATTTATTTTTTTGTTCTTTATCCATGGACGACGAAAAAAAACCGTTCAAACGTACGAACGTTTAAACGTACGAACGTTTAAACGTACGTACAAACATACGCACAGGCATCTTTCTAAACAAATTTATTTCGACTCTAGAGACCTTGCTTGCCAAATTTTTTAATTTGAAAAATCGAACTGATTATGACAAAATGTAATGAGAAATTTAAAACAGGAATCATTAATAAGTTACTTGACAAATATTATACGCCCAGGAAAAACATGATTAAATAAGATATATTACTATACCTGTATCTTTGACTTCTCCGTAAAGGAATAGTCAATAATAATCATGGCATAAATAGATATCGTTATTGGAAATATCAATAATGCGTCAATAAAACAATATACGTACTTTATACTTGTTCATATGTAAATATTTACTGAAGATATTAATATAGTTGCATGAGTCCATAATAATTACATTCATGCGTTATAGCTTCAAAGCATATTTAGGACAACATTAATTGCTATTATTTTAACAGTGATGTTGGTTTGAAATTTCTATGCTGGAATTTTTTTGCAAAAAATTTTTTATTCTCCAAAAATGGTGTTTTTAAAGGTTTGCTAGAACCCTCAAAGCAAAGCGTTGCATAATATAAAACATTGCTGAAATATTGGAATATCTGTTAGAGACAAAATCTTCTCAATGAACCAATAACTATACTCTCGAGTTGAGATTCCTGTGTTCATTCAAAATATGTGAAATTCATGCGTTTCTATACTTCCAAAGGACGAAATAGAAATTGGTATCAGAATTCTCACAGCACTTTAGAATGAAAAATTCAGCATACGCAATATTATTCGTCGTTCGTTTGTTAGCTCAACGCGTTAACGCAGTCATAATATATCATGAAGTGAGTCGATGTTTTTCGATTTATGACGATGACCACAGCAAATTTAGACGCCATGATTGCTCAGTAGGTCGAGGTACCTATGTACATTTATACCGTATATACATTTTTTTGATTTCCGCTTGGGAATTTTATGCTATAGTAAACCTAATGACTTTATAAAACAAGTGAAACAAGCGACAACACCATCTGTGGGCTGCGGTCACAAAATAATATCCCTTTTTTAGGTCGGTTCCGCATTTAACATGATTTAAAATTCCATTTCGAAAGCTCATAAATGGTTATCTGAAATTATTCGTATTTTCGTTATTATTAGCGCAGTGGAGGTGTATCGCTCAGGGCATAATTCTATATTTGCTTTTTATATGAGGTACACTGCAGATATGGTCAATCTTAAAGGCCATTTATTGAATGGCTTAAAGCGGAGGCGGCCTATTCGAATATACCTGTACATATGTTTGCTCACTTCATCGTCATAGTAGTCGTCGCTCGTCCTGAAAAAGGACAAACAATTTTGCATTGAAATTGAAAATACGTCTTCTGCCATCATTGCTATCGCCATGGCAATGGCCTAATCTGCATAAAACACTACGAAGTTTGCTCTGCACAAGTGGACTCCTTGCCCATGATGTATCCTTATATTATAAATTTACAGGAAACATGATGAAGATTAATTAATATAGGCGACATGATAGCTCAAAAATTATTTTGCTTGCTTCTTGCTCTGATGGTTGATGGGCGTAGGGGGTTGGATGGGGATGACTATGGTATATCGTAAAAGCCTGATGGCAGTAAAGGAGATCGACTTATGTATATATACGGGCATATAATGAACTAAAATAAGAGTGATGTTTTTGTTTTATATTTTTACTGTTTAAATCTGTGGGTGTTCTTGTGTGGTGTCCATTGGACAATGATGATGACACCAACGACGGACCGGAAGCGGATGCTCGAGCTCTGATATTGGATTAAATTCTTTAAAGTGTTGTTGTTGACCTTCAGTAGGTAGTTTTTGTTTCCTGGAACAGCCAGTCATTAACTCGTCCACATCCGCCAGCATATCTACTTGAGTTTTGAGGCTTTCATGTTTAATAATAGATAAACAGGATACGAAAACGAGTGTAATGAAATAATAGAGGTGATTTTCAATTAATTAAAAAGTGTTTAAGTTTGTGCTTTTAATTTAGTTTTTTCCTAGAAATGTTAACTTAATTTAAGCTTTATGGTTTAATATAATAAATATTAGATATATGTATGTATGTATCACAAACTGTTTATTTATTTAAAAACTATACCGACATTATGTATTTAATCTAAATTTACAATATTAATAAATCTATATGTCGACACACAAACATATATTAAGTACGGATATCAAGTAAACAATATTACAGTTTTCCAATGAATTCAAAAATTACGAGTATATATAGTTGAGAGTCAACTCAAATTCAATTAATTTATTGATTTCTCAATTATTGATGGATGATTAAATCTATAGCCTGTTAATATTTCCAATCGAATTTATATGAATTTTAAAATGAGTTTTCATGGATATAAGTTAAAATTTTGTATTAAAGAACGAAAAATATTATTAAATTGGAAATAATTATAAGTCACACTTAATTTATTTGATGTTTCATTATTAAACGAAATCATTATCTTTAATTAATAATATAACTGAAAATTAATTAAAAAAAAAAGTTACTAAATGGAAACATATGGGACTAAATTTTAAAACCGGGGACACATGTGATAAAGTATACAAATAAATACATTCGGATAATAACTTTAATTTAAACTTTTAACCAAAACTAACTCAAGGCTCAATAACCCTGTTCTTATGCATAACTGCATCTTTAAACACTAAAGTTATTTATGTTCCATAGTCATAGAATACTAATTTATTATCCAATTTTTTAATAAATGGTTGAATCGATTTAAAAAAAAAGACATATTATTTGAATGAAGTAAAATTATTTAAAAAAACTGATTTAGGATAAGACCATTTCCTAAAAACTTTAATATCTTGATGAATTTAATTTTATCATTAAAAGTTTTAAATTATTTCCATATAAATATTACAAAAAAAAAGTATGGACTTTAATTTTTATTGTTTGTGTGTGTAGTTAATTTAAAGAGCAGAAAGAGCGGAACTATTGGCGATACAAACAGTGTTGTCCTGGCTTAAAGAAAACTTGATATCAACATCTGATATCCATATTTTCTCAGATAGTCAGGCCGCTATCAAATCTCTGGACTCTGTAGCTACAAACTCTATAACATCCCATAACTGCCGATAATCCTTTGCTGGGTGCCGTTCCAAAGAGACATTACAGGTAACTGTAAGGCAGATGATCTCGCCAGGAACGGAATAGTGCACCCCATAATACCACGTTGGCACACACTATTAAATTAAATTAAAAACTTCGACATTTCTCGACGTTCCAAGGTCCCTAGATTTGATATAAGGATTTTAGGTAAAAAGTCTGTGCGTGCGTGTATACGCACTTTCGTACGTCCGTACGTCCGTTCGCGACGTTTTTTTTGTCGTCCATAGCTCAAGAAACAGAAGAGATATCGACATTAAATAAATTTTTTTATACAGATAAAGATTCAAGCAAAAAGATTCAGAAAGGGCTCTCAAGAGAATTGCGTGCGTGGTTGTTTTTACCATAACAGTTAAAAAAAGATTAACATTTTGGTTAACCCTGAATATCTTACAAACCAGTAACGCTAGAGACTTGAATTCAATTTTATATTATAAATTCTAACGTAATACCAAAAAAGTATATTTTTGGAAAAAATCCAATTAACGGTTTTTTATCTCAAACATTTTACCAATACAAAATCATTTTATCTCAAAAAAAAAAAAAAAACAATTTTGTGCAAGGAAAAATAACGTTTTAACATCTGGTAAAATTTTTGGAACAATCGAATTGACAGTTTTTTTTTTATAAAAATCGCATTAACATTACTCAAAGTTGGTAAAAATTGAATTTCGACACAAATATTGTTTCAAAAATTCGAGATATTGAACCAATTTTGTATTATAAAAAATATTGTTTTCAACATTCGGTCAAATTAAAAAAAAAATCGAATTCTCAATTTTTATGATAAATAAAAACCTAAACAAAAATTAATAAAAGTTGGTAAAAATAGATTTAAGACTCAATTATCTTTTCAAAAATTAAAAATATTGGCTTCAAACTAATTTTATCTCCCAGAAAACATTCTTTTAGACATTTAGTGATTTTTTTTTATAAAAATTCAACAAAATTCAAAAATTCATAAGCAAATTAAATCTACATAAAATAGTACGCAAAGTTGGTAAAAATTGATGTTCGTTTCTCGACATCTCGTAAACAATAAATGATTTTGAGTTCAAATTAATTTCATTTAACCTATTTGTATTTGTTTATATAAGATATAAAAACTTTAAAGAAATTCTGCAAAAATTGGTAAAAATTGATTAACGACTAAAAATCTCGTTAATAGAATAAAAATAGATTTTTAAATCAAACTATTTCATCATATTCAAAATATTGTTAGTTATTTTTATTTTTTTTAGAACAAATCAAATGAAATTTTTTTTAACAAAAAACGATAAAATACAAACTTTTAAGTAAGACAACTCGATTGACGGGATGGGTTGCATTCCAGCCTCTTTTTTTTTAAATTGGTTTCTGTTGAAATACATGAATCCATTTTGTATTTTTGTAATTTTTTATTTATGTCAAAATTGTTTTATTATATATGTACATACATACATTAGTTTCGAAAAACCTTTTTGATCAATTTGTGTTCATATTTTTTGTAAGTTTATTTTTTTTGGAGAAACATCGTTTTTTTTTAAATATCGAAATATGTTACCAAATGCTAGTAACAATGTTGTGTATCAAAAGACAAACTTTCGAAGTCAACATCTCAAATTATTTTCAAGATATTTGAATAAGAAATAATTTGTTCTTATTTTCAAAAATATTTTGTCTAATTCATTTTATTTTTTGGTGTCAACTGATTGTTTTTTGAAATTTAAGAGATGTCAAAATGGTTTGCTTTGTAGCTACAATTATTATTTGAAAGGTTATTTTTTTTTTGATTAAAACGTTATTTGCATTTGTCTTTGTAACTCATATTAATCCTTTTAACTTTCCAAAGGAAGTTCTTTTAGTTAAAAAATGTTCACGTTTCAAAGTCCTTAGAATCTTAATAAAATATTTTTAGAGATATTATGTCTGTGCGTGATTGTGTACGTACGGTTGCACGTCCGGCGTTCGCGAAGCTTTTTTCGTTGATCAATTCTCAAGAACCAGTAGAGACATCGACTTTAAATAAAATTTGGTATGCAGATACAGAAAGATGCCAAAAGCACCTTTAAAAAACTTGCGTTTGTGGTTTTTTCACCATAGCAATTTAAAAAAAAAAACATTTTAGTTTACCCCTAATTTGTCTCGAACCAGTAATATTTGACGCGATACAATTAGCGCTTCTTTTAATCAAAAAAAACAGAAACACCTCGAATATTTTACGAACAAAAAATGATTTTATCTCCAAAATAAATTTATACAACGAAGAATATCCTTTTTGACATGTGGTATCATTTTGAAAAAATCAAAATTATAGTTTTTTTACAAATAAAACCTAAGGAAAACATTACTATATAAGGTTGTAAAAGTTGTTTTTGGACTCGAATATCTTTTTTAAAAATAAAAGATAATGGCTCAACACCAATTTTATCTTATACAAAATATAGTTTTCAACATTAAGTAACATTCTTGGAAAGGTTAAAATTGACAGTTTTAAAACATATTACTAAAAGTTAGTAAATATTTTTTTCAAAACTATCAAAACCTTGACGCATTGGCCGTGTATTATGTTTAATATTATAAAAAAATTAGTGTCGACATAAGGTTTAATTTTGAGAAAAATGGAATCAATTGTTTAAAAAAAAAATTAGTACATAAAACTTGCTTAAAATTAATTTTCAACTTAAATATGTTATCTTAAATTAAAAATATATTTTTCAACTAAAAATCCTCGTTAACGAAAAACGATTTTGAAATGAAACTTTTTCATCTATGCAAAATATTGTTGGTCATTTTTATTTAATTTTAAAGACACCTATTCTAATAAAACACGTAATCCTACAAAAACAACCCAAACTGTTAAATGTTTTGAATCATGTATCAGCAAAACAGAAAAGGATATTGACTCCAAATTTTTAGCTCACACTTAACATTGTGTTTAATATTTTATTAAAGTTTTAGAAAAACCGAAGGGATGTGTAATTAAAAGTGTTGAAAACAAGCCAGCTTTTTTTTAATTTACGTCAATCCTTTCTTATTTATTATTTAGATAAAAGATAAAACCAAATTTTGCACTTCTTAAATTTCATATTTCTCGAAGTTTTAAGATCTATACAATCTCAAACTAAGTATTTTAGACGGATACCCGTGATCCGTACGTTCCACGAATATCTTTTTCGACCCCATGTCATAAGAACGTGATATTAACTTAAAATGCATTTTGTTTTCCAATTTTTTTCAGAAAAACATGCCCGAAAAGGATTTATTTATAACATAATACAATTAAAACAAATGGGTTCATCCCTAATTTAATCGTATAGATTTTCATTAAATTATATTTTACTAAATAAGTATGAATTAAAACAAATCTGTTATGTTTTCAAGTCAGAAAAGCTTTACGAAAAAAAATGTGTTAACTAATGCATTGACAAATGTTTTAGCAGGTGAAACAGTATCTAGAAAAATCCGAAGCAAAGGTTTATGTACACAAAAATAGAATTAAAACGTACAAAAAACAGGAACAAAATTTGAAAAAATTATTTTCGAAAAAATTCAAAAAATTCTATACAAAATATTGTCGTAACTACTTGTACAAAAAATAAAAAATGCGATTGAAAGTTTTTTTTGTTACTGTTTTCAATATCTTGAATGAATACAAACAAAACTATAACTTATAATCGCATAATTTATGAAGTTATTTAAATATTAATTTGGCCTTTTAGAAAAAGAAACATTTAAAGTCACATTAATCAATGTTAGAATTTCCACGCAACTATAATAAACATTCTTTTCAAAATTAAAAATAAAAAGTAATTTTAAAAATAGTTGTTCAGTTGAGTTAAGATGTGCTTAACCTCAACATGATGATAGAAGGATATTTTATTGTTGATTACTTTAACAATATTTTTTTTTTCTAGAGAAATTGTGCCGTTCAATAAAAAAACACATTTTTAAGGGGAACTGCGCTCACAAATCATAACAAAATAGGTCACAAGTTTTTAAAATTGAAATAAAAAAAAATATGATCGTGGTTTTCTTATGGGGAATAAAATTGCATTTTCCAATGACGTTAAGTGGCCTTAATTCTTATCCGATTTCAAAATTAATGTATAACGTTAGGTTTTTGCGATATTAGCTTTTCAAATAAAAAAAACACGTATATAATGCTTTTTGAGGCTACCTAATTTATGAAGTAGCTTTTTTTGAAGAAAGTCCATGATGGTTTTCCAAATTTATAATCATTATGTACAATATTCAGTTAAAAAAATTATATTATTTAATATTCGAAAAATCCTAATTATTTGTTAAATTTTATCTGTTCATGCTTAAACGTTTTCCAACAGAAACACGCAAAATGGTTTGAAAGCAATTTTTGCTTTTTCAAAGAGTCTAAAAAATTCTTTCAAGTTTTTGGAATTAATTTCAACATATTAAAACAATATTGTAATCGTTCATTTGTAAAACTTGACCAAATAGTCAAAACTTAATTTTGGGATTCGAAGTCAGCACTAAAAATTAACCTACCTCAAAACGTGTTTTTCTTAAACTATGGAAGTATTAAATTCAATGTTTGCTAACTAAGGAGAATTTTCCGAAACTAAGTTCGAAACTATAATGATTTATGAAAGAGTTATACTTTGCAAAATCATCACACAATTTATTGCTTAGACCTAATAATCTTAGGTGACTTTAATTTTAACCTACTTACTTACAACCCCAACCTAGATGCATATATGTAATGTATTAATTTCTGAGCTAAGTCCATGCTCATGTCAATGAACCTACAAGACCTGTTTCAGGTACCAGTCTTGACCACATCTAAGGTCGGTTTTCAAAAATTCTTAACGATTGTGCCGGAGTAGTCTTTGATCTTGGTATTACTGATCATTGCATGACGGGTATTGTCTTCAAGGTTTTAAAAAATGTTCAGCAAACAAACGTTAAACGTAATTATAGGCAATCTAAAATCGATTTTGGAAAGTTAATTCAGTATTTAACGTTGTAGAGTTGGGAAGAGGTTTATATGGAAGAGGACCCTTCAAAAGCTTATAGTTAATTTTTGAATCGTTTTAAACAGCTAATCAACAATTCGTTCTATTTCATCAAAAAAAGGACTAATATAAAATTAAAGCCATGGATAAATAATTTGCTCTTAAAATCTATACTTTTTAAAAATAAATTATATAAAAAATTTCGAAAACATCCGCTTAATACAAATCTAAAATTAGGCTTTAAAAAAATTAGTAAGGAAGTTAATAATAAAATTTCTCAGAGTCGCGATAGTTATTATAACAACTAAATAATAAATGCCAAGAATAATCAAAGAGAAGAATGGAAAGTCGTAAATGAAATTATGAACAGAAAAGAAAATAGTGAGTCGAATTCTATGACAGTTGAATATGGAGATACATGTATCTCAAATCCAAAAGAAATTGCAAATCTATTCAACAATTATTTTACTAATGTTGGTAAAACTTCATTTCCTCGTGATATCACAAACTCTTGTTAATGTTGTAATAGCTTCAGCTCTTGAAATGTGGTACATACTGAAAATAATTTCGTCTTCGGAACAATAAATGGCCTTGAAGTACTGAAAACTATAAATACATTAAATAACTCAACCTCAGTTGGCGTTGATGGCGTTTCTAATACATTGCTAAAAAAACTGCTTTATATGTAAAGGATGTAAAGAACCACAGACCTATTTCATTATTACCATCAATTTCAAAAATTTTTAGAAAAAATTAGAATCTTACGATATCTCACAAGCAAGAATTACTTCAGCCCCTCACAATTTGGATTAAGTTCGGGAATGTCAACAGAAGATGCTTTATTAAATTTCTGCTGTTCAATACAACAAGGAGTGGGAAAAAAATGAAATGTGCTGCTCTTTTTGTTGACATAAGAAAAGCCTTTGATATAGTCAGTGACTCTATCCTTTTGAAAAAATTTCATGATGTTGGTTTCCGAGGATTCATCTACAATTTGCTTAAATCCTACCTTTGTAAAAGGTCTCAGATAGTCAAAGTAGGTAATGTTCTAAGTGCACATCATGATTCCATGGATATTAACTTGGGTGTCCCACAAGGGTCAGTTCTTTTCTTGGTTCATATAAATTCCATCTTCAATCTGCCATTTTTAGGGAAAGTTAACGAATTTGCTGATGATATAGCAATTGGATACAACTCACTTAGTCAATTAAATTTGGTTTCGGATATAAACCATGATGTACATTTATTAAGGCTATGGTTTTCGGACCATAAACTTTTAGTCAGTAACAAATCCAAACGTATGATGTTCAGCAATGAACTAAATGACATAAAATTATCCATTCTCCGTCTTGTTCTAGTTTTAAACTCTTCAATAGCAAATGTCTAGTATCTCATTTAATAAATACCTTCAATTCTGAAGAAAACTGCTGCAGTAAATGCTTCAATATAGAAATAGTGAAAGATTTTAAGTATTTAGGTGTCAAAATTTACCAGCATTTAAAATGGACTGAGCACATTATGGATTTGAAGCAATATCTTCTTTCAACCGTAAGATGCTTTTATCGGTTAAAAAAATATTGTTCATTCTCCACGTTAAAAAAGGTTTACTATGGTATTTTTCACTCGAAGTTACAATATGGTACCAGTTGTTGGGGAGGTGCATACTTAAACAAAATCCAACAATTAACAGTTCTTCAAAAAAGCGTCCTAAGAAAAATATGCAACGCTACCCGCCTCACTCACTCTGCAGGTTTATTTAGACAAAGAGGTATTCTACCAGTAAGACACTTGTTTTATTTTAATGTTTTGAAAATATTTTGTATGAGGAGTGGTTATTTGGAAAGCCTTATGAGTAATACATATAATATGAGAAATTCTAACTCGGTACCATGAAACATTTTTCGAACTACACTTTTTATTAATTCTAACACTATTGTGTCTCGCAAATTATACAACAGTCTTCCAGTTGAATTACGAAGCATTAGAAACCGTCCACAGTTCTTAAAATCAGTTAAATTTTGGCTCCTTAATTTCGATACTTTTAACATTGAATCTTTGTTAAACTACGTCACTTGATATTATTTATTTATTTACGTATATAATAATTAAAATTTTGTTTATGCAGTTCAAATCAATCATAGTGATCATTTCATAAAAACTTTTTTCTATGTTTCTGTTCTTTTAGCATATACGTTATTTATAATCTTTTTTTTGGTTGTTTTTAGCATTTTTAAGGGGCATTTTTTAAAAACCTGGTGTGATAGAAAAGTTTAAACGCGAGATTCGATTTTAGAACATCTTAATACCTTAAATAAGTATTTTTTTGTTTGTCGGACAGAAAATAAACGCCGACCAGAGTATTTTTTAAAAACTATAGGTAGCTAAGAGTTTTGTTTGTTCTTAGATTTGTTTATTAAGGAAAAGAAAAAAAATTTTTTTTCAAATTCTTCATCAATTTTTTCCAATTATTTTCATTTTCACAAAATTGTCTTTTTATATATTTTAACTATCAAATCAATATTCTTTTTTATGCACATAAAAACAGAAAATAAATTTCCACTTACCAGATACAAAAATATTGTAAAACACGCTATCCAAAGAATTTCAAGCTTATTTTTCATAAAAACTGACTCACCTCTTAGTTGATTTCACAAGTTAAAATATTTGAAATACTTTACGCTCTTTTACGGTACTGAGAAAAATATATTAAATTAATAACAAACTCACTTTATTCGATTTTAAATTTCAGGTGAAAACAATTCCCACAATTATTTAATTATATATATTTTTATAATATTTTCCACACTTTTCGAAATTTCACTATCGTAACACACGGAATTACTATTAATTTTCCACTTTTTCCTATTTCTTTGTTTCGGTTTTGATTTTCAAATTGAATATGAATAATTTAAGATAAATATTTATCTTCACTTAGGTATAGGTATTAGAATTTCAATAAAATATCGATAATTTACGATGGTTCTAATATTATTCAAATAAACACTTTGGTTTCATAAAAATTACGACCAGATGTGTGAAACTAAATAAAACATAAACAAAATCAACAAATAAAAACACACTCAAAAAACTAAATCTCACTTCTTTAATGCGGTGAGTAAATTTACCAAAATATTCGGTGGCTATAAAAAGAAGTTCATAACATTTATAAACTTTTGAGAACAGTCGGCGGAGACGATAAGCGACGTTATGACGACAAGTATATGGCCTGAGGCCGTGAGTATTTGGATTTAATTGTCACAAGGCAGGAACACGACTAGATTCCTTGATCACATCCTTTGAACTAACTTAAGGTTGATATCATAAACCTTAACCTAGTGCTCTGCTTGGTATTTCTAACGCATTCAAAGTTTCATTCATAAACTCTGGGAGTTTTTGTTGTAGGCGCCAAAAAATTGCAAATTCGAATGAATTTTCAATCGAAATGAATTTTGGACGGGGAAATATTTTGGAACAAAGTGCGAGTGCGCATGATTTTCAAAAACACACGTGTTATAGTTTTTGTTTTATTTGAAAGGAATTCATCCAAAGTTCATTTTAATACCACTTGTTGATTTTGAAAAAGTTAGTTAAAAGTTTTTCAATTTATTTGAATTTTCAGACAAGATGTGTGCTACATGTGTAAAATTTGTAAGTACAGGCATCATACATTGATTTTAATGGTGAGTCTTAAGTGTTGATTTTTTTTAGAATAATAAATAACCATGTTGTTTTCTGATACTGGAAAAAAATGTATAAACACGATTCTTTGATTTTTGGTTTTCTGCTTTAAGTTTTTATCGGATATTTATGTATGTTATTTCAAAAATATATCATAAAATTAAAAACAAAGCATGAATTCAAATTTAAAAAATGTTTGAATTTTTAGAAATTATTATTAAGAAGTCAACATTTTTGCTGACATTTTTTAATATAATAAAAGCTACTCTACTTTATATTTATATTTTTGCTATAACTAATCTTTTCCATTGCGATTTAAAAACAATTTATAAACTTCAAATTTGAAGTTATTGTAATGGGCCCGATATGTCAACTTAAAAATTTGGACATTTCTAGACGTTTCAAGGTCAGTAGAGTCGCAATAAATAAATTTTAGAAAGATGTCTGTGCGTGCGTGTGTACGTACGTTCGTACGTCCGTACGTTAGCAACTTTTTAACGTCCTCCATAGCTCAAGAAGAAGAACAAATAAATTTTATTAGAAGTTTTTCAATTTACAGATAAAAAGGCAGAAAGATGCAGAAAAGACTCTCAAGAAAATTACGTCGGTGGTTTTTTACTATAGCAGTTTAAAAAAAGGTGAACATTTTGGTTAACCCTAAATATCTCATGGACCAAAAACGCTAGAGACTTTTCAAAAATAGAAAATATTGTCTTCAAACTTTTTTATTTCACAGAAAATATTTTTTTCAATATTCAGTAGTTCTTTTTAGAAAAATTCCACTGTTGGTTTTTTTCATAAAAAAATAAAATCTACAAAAAGTAGTACGCAAATTTGCTAAGAATTGATATTAGGTCCTTGATATTGATATCTCTCAAATTAATTTCATTCATCAAATTTGTAAAATTTTGTAAATGCAACTTAAATTGGTAAAAATTTGTTTCGGCTAAAAATCTTTTGAACAAAACTAGATTTTGAAACTAAACTAATTCTTTATATTAAAAATATTGTTGGTAATTTTAAAATTTTTAAGAATAATTCAACTAACAACTTTTTAACCCAACCTTAAAATTTTGTAAGCTAGACAAATCGACAGACGGGATGGGAAGTTATCAGTGTGGGTTTAACAAACATTTACCTTGATTAATAATAATATTGTTGTGATAATGAATGACATAATTTGTAAAGAGAGCTGAAGAGAAATTATTAGGGCCAAAGAAATAAGTTTTCATTGCTAGGTATAAAGCCAACACTACTGAGAAAAGCCGGAAAAAAATTCAAAAAACCCAGGGAGGCTTGGATATATTCGACGGACTAAATTTATGCATGACCAAAAATTACGACAACAAATACTGCAATGTCCCAAAGACAGTACAAATTTCTATTTGTCTGTTGCAACGCTCTTTGTCAATGACACTCTAACTGTTAGCTTTTTATAGGAAGCTTATCTCTTTTTTATACAGTTCGGCACCAATTCAACGCTGCCAGTGAGTGTTATGACCCCGACTGTCGTTGAACGCGTTAGTGATTCTATGAGACCAATCTTTTTTCCCACTCATACTGTGGCAAGAGTAGTAAGAGATCTTAACACTCATAAATCCCGTAGTCCAGATGATATCCCCGCTATTGTTCTTCAACGATAGCAAAACCACTGCATAAGCTTTTTCATCTATCCTACTTCTCAAGTCTTTTTCAAAAAAGGCGAATCTTTCTCACCCTCTTATTACCGACCGATTGCACTTACGTCTCTTCATGCCAAGGTCATGAAAACACTGATTAATTATCCGCTCAAGAAATATCTCGATAACCGAAAGCTTGTTAATGACCAGCAGTACGATTTTCGAAGCCATAGGTCCACTGATGATCTCATGATTTATCTCACCGAACAGTGGAGGAAATATTTACATCATTTTGAAGAAAATAAGATTATTACTCTTGATATTTCCAAACCATTTGAAATGATATGGCATCAGTCTCTCTTATCAAAAATACGTGCTTTTGGTATTGATGAATCGCTTCTTTGTTAGAATAGTAAATACCTTTCAAACCGTTTAATCCGAATAATTTAGTATAGTTTATTATTTAAATTTAACAATGAATTTGATTTGAATAAATATCTACTAATATTGAAAACAATCTTGTCGCAAACAGTATTTGTTTCTCTTAAACACCTGGATGATGGTTCATTGGCAGCATACATAGTTCTATGATATGAAACAATAAAAAACGATTGGCAATCTTGCAGGAACATTAACCCCAATTAAAGCTAAAATTTGTGATCAATCAATATGATCTGCTAATACTTCACAAATGAACATAAACTCTGTGAATTTTCTACTGATGTTAACACCAAGTAATTTACATCTCGTTCCATAGGTAGGAAGACCTATATGTCCCATTGAAGCCTTTTTACCACAACTCTCGTAAAACGTTTTTAGATCTCTTCGATTCTAATTGAATGAAGAAAATATGAAGGATTCCAGATTACACTGCAGTATTCAAGATTAGACCTTACAAACTCAAAATATAAACCCTTTAAGGTGTTGGGATCGGAAAACTTCTTTGAGTTATGCAATATGAAACCTAACATTAAACAGCCTTTAGCAACTAAAAAAACTATAACGGACAATGGCATATGATTGATTTTATAGATAAAATAATTCGACAACGGTTTCGAGAAAATGTTAAGCCTTAGCATTTGAAAATGTTCAAATCTAAACAGTTAGTTAAACACCAGTCCGATAAAAGATCAAGATCTTGTTGCAGAAGAAGACAATCATGTTCAGATTTTATACAACGAAATACTATAAAATCATCCATGTACCTCAAGGACTACGAAGTAAAGCATCATGATTGACTCTGTCAAAAGCTTTAGAAAAGTCAGTATAGACATTATCATATTGAAATATTGATAACCTTTCTCTAGCGCATTCAATATTACTAAAAATAGTGAGGTTAGTTGCAGTGGATCTACCAGCTACAAAATCATTATCGTGAAATCATTAAGAAAAGGAGGTTAATTTGTCATAGACTAACAATTTTACAAATTAGATGATAGTTTTAAACATCTTACCGATCTATCCCGATTTGTAAGTAAGTGTGATTGTTGAACGTTTTCAGGTATGTAGAAACTGGCCAATTGCAAGTGAACGAGTACAAATAATTTTTAAAGGAACAGCAAAAGCCAATGCATTCGCGCACATTCGTAAAATGATTGGTGAAATTCCATCAATGTCACGTGCACGTCGATTATGACCCTTAAGCTTTGACAACGCTAACTCTATTTCAGAAGTGGGAAAACTTAAACTTCCTTTATTAATAAGAATATTTGACAAATTTATATTTGTAGCATTAGGTATATAAGGACAGAAAACGTTTAGCAAACAAGTAACATACAGTAGTTAGTTAGTCAAAGGATGTAATGCCGTCATGGCGTATACGGTTTTGAATGCCATTTGTTTGTTTTTTATTATTTATAAACCTCCAACAACTTTTACTATTTGTATTATTGAATTATTTTGTAGTACCCGTGGCATGATGGTTAGTGCGTTGGACTGTCATGACAGAAGTCTCGGGTTCGATTCCTGACTATGCTATCAAAAGTCTTTTCACGGGTACTGCCTCTTGCGAGGATTTGACAACTTTTCCAAGAGTAATTCTTGTGCTTTCTCAAATTAGCCGTTCGGATTCGGCTTAAAACTGTAGGTCCCCTACATCCCTGATAACATTACTCGCACACAGGAATGGTTGAGAGTTGTAGGTCACTAGGCCCTAGTTCTCCTCGGACTGTTACACCACCCAATTTATTTTATTTTAAGAATAAATTATAGCACCCTTTAAATCAATATTGCTTAACAATGTTTGCCGACTTGTACCATCCAGAATTCAAAAATTACATTTTAATTAGCTCGAGAAAATGCCTTATCAAATTGTGTCTTTCCTAGTATTTCAATACCAATGTGCACTCACACCTCCTTTTAAACCCTCTCTCTTTTTGACAATGCTCCCCACTGTGTCTCTGCATAAAAAGGGAACTTGAGAACTAGAGCCTATAGTGACTTACAACTCTTAAACTCAAACATTCCTTTGTGTAAAGTTGTTAGGGATATAGGGTACCAATAATTTGAGGGTGAATCCGGATTGCTAATTTGAGAAAGCACTTTTCATGACAAGAATTACTTTTTGAGGATTTTTCCATTTCTCGCAAGAAGCAGTACCCGAGATAACACAGACATCGATTGAACCCAAGACCTCTGACATGCTACGGGTACCAAATGCCTTACTTGAAAATTAATCGATCGAAGACCATACAAAAGGAATTCGTTCAGTTATCATGGACATACAGCTGAAATTTCATGATGAGGACATGTTTCAAAATGGAACCGTAGCAGTTGCTCTCATTTGGCTAATATCATTTACTTACTTACTTACTTAAGGTGGCGCTACAGTCCTGTGTGAACTAGGGCCTCACCCAACAAACTTCTCCATCTAGCTCGGTCCCTAGCTAGATGTCTCCAGTTTCGCGCTCCAAGTTGGGTGAGGTCACCTTCCACTTGTGCGCGCCACCTGATCCGCGGTCTTCCTCTACTGCGCTGTCCTGTGGGTGCGGATTCGAAGACTTTCCGGGCCGGAGCATTGGTTTCCATGCGCTCTACGTGACCCAGCCATCTTAGTCGTTGGACTTTTACTCTTCTTGCTAAGTCTACGTCGCTGTATAGCCCGTACAGTTCGTCGTTCCATCTTCTCCTCCACTCCCCTTCGATGCATACGGGACCGTAGATCACACGAAGAACTTTTCTCTCGAAGACACCCAAGGTGCTTTCATCCGCTTTTGTCATGGTCCATGCTTCTGCACCGTATAGCAGGACGGGGATGATAAGGGTCTTATATAGCAACACTTTGGTCCCTCGAGAGAGGACATTACTACTCAATTGCTTTCTTAGTCCAAAGAAACAGCGGTTAGCAAGAGTTATTCTGCGTTTGATCTCAGCGCTGGTGTTGTTTTCTGCGTTTACAGCGGAGCCTAGGTAGACGAAGTCCTTGACTACCTCAAAGGTACGTCTGTCGATTGTGACGTTTTGACCAAAACGTCGGTGTTGTATGTCCTTTCTAGACGACAGCATGTACTTTGTTTTGCCCTCATTAACCGTTAAACCCATTTTTGCCGCCTCTGCCTCAATACTCACAAAAGCCCCATTGACATCACGCTGAGTTCTTCCGATTATGTCAATGTCATCAGCATATGCCAGTAATTGGACAGACTTTTGAAAGATAGTGCCTCTAGTGTTGACGTGTGAGCTCTGCACTATTCTTTCAAGCACGATGTTAAAAAAAATATCATTTCCCACCTTTAAAGTCATACCTTCCTCCTTGTAATAAAATAAAACTCCATTGATATCAAAATAAAACTTCTTAACCCGTAGGTTTTTTTTAATTAGATTTGTCTTTTTAAATCCATTTAAATGAACAAAAATAGTCTTCTGAATTATTTTTGCGTCATCAAAGATCTATTTTTATATTTCCCATATCAACCTCCATAAAGCTACATATTATAAAAAAGGTTATTTGGGGCATGTTTTGCATCGGCAATAAATCCAAAAATCAATCGATCAAAATATTGGATTAAATTGAAAGGTAGTTGCTAGCGGCAGCGGCATGATGGTTATAGAGTACGTAAATGTCAGTTACAACCTCTGCCATTAATACCTTGAACAATTTTATGATTATTGCTTCGGAAAATCCTTCAAGAGTATCTGTTGTACAAAAGTACTTTCCACAATATAGACCTTAGGATATTGAATAAAATCTAGGTCAGTTTTTTAACTTCTGTCAAAAAAACAAACACTATCATAATATGTTCACTTTTCTGGCTTATTGTTTTTGAATTTCTCTTATTAATCGGATCAATATATTATAAGGAAACAAACTAAACATATCATAACATATCGTTTTTTTTTTATATTTCCAGGCATAACACGAGTTTAAATTATTTATTTAACTGATTTCATCGAGAGGATTTTCATTTAAATATTTTATGATTTGCATAAAACATCAAAAGAGGTGGATAGAAACAAAATATAGTGTGGGAAGAATTTGCCCCAACAGAGATGAGATAAGACTTTTAGAAATTGATTTAAAACTCAAAAAAGTTGTTTTGAAAATCAGTAACAGCTTGAATCTGAAACCAAACTCTTAATTTGGTTATATTTTATTAAATTTCCATACAACTTGGATTTTTTGAATTTCAAATTTTCATATTTAAAAATGTTTCAATAGAGATGTCTGTGTGTGAACATATGTACATATTATGTTTGTACGTACGACGTTCGGAAATCTTTTTTTGTCGGCCATAACAAATGATTTAGAAAGGACTGTTAAAAAAAGTTAGGCTTTTGGTTAATCCAACAACACTAGCTAAAATATATTTTATATAATATATTATGACTTAAAAAGCAATGTTAAAAACAATCTTTCATAAAAAAAAGAAGAAATATGTCTTCTTCATATATTTCAAGTCCATCTACGATAATATCAATAAAGGAGCCTGTTTTTTTACAAGCTGTACAACAAGGGAATATCAACAAAATTTGGAACATTGATAAAAAACCTCTATGAAGGAAATATCACTGCTGTGTGGAATGATAAGGAATAACCAGATTGGTTTGAAACAACAATGGGAGTAAATCAAGGACACTCTTCAAGACAATATCTGTCTTACCAGTTAATCGACTTTGTCATTGACGATCTACCTGATGGGATAGAGTTTGCTGAGGCCAAGATAACGGTACTTCTGTTTGCTGACGATCCATTTTAACCTTTTTACTTATTCACCTAAAACACTGCAACTTATTATCAACCGCCTTGTAGTATGCTGCTAACAGTGGAACTTAACGGTTAGTTTGAATAAATCAGAAGCCTATGGTGTTGACAGACTGGCCAGTAATGAAAATGGTATTAAAACAGCGAACCAATCGAAGTGGTGTAATGTTATCAAACTAATTACAAATGGACACTCAATTTAAGGAGAAACTTGTAAAAGCCAAGGGCGCTATAAGATCTACTAAAAAATAATGCTTTGCAAACAATCTTGTTTCCCATAACTTAACATACAAAGTCTTCATTTAAGTAGCCGAATCTAAAATGCTATGCGCTAGCACAAAGCATTTTAGATTCGGCTACTTAAATGAAAAAAATGAAAGTTTTAAAAATTCCTTAGGTTCTATGACAAAATATTATGTTTTCAACTACCGAAAACCAAGTCAAATTATAATGGTCATCATTGAAACCGGGCTGCCTCCGCTCTTAATTAATACGCTAAAGCTACATAATTGATAATCTTTTGAGAGTTTTTATCGTACCTAAGCAATGATTGCCAAAAGTTATACATTTGTAAACTATTTAAAAGGAGAGTCTTTGGTTCTTTGACATAAATTTTACAATCAACGTCCAGTCATGCAATGGAAGCAATAAAACAAATGCATTCTATGATCTCGTCGCCCAATTGGACGAAAAATATAGACTTGAATGTATCAATCAATCGACTTCATCTGTAGGTACAAGCCTAATATATATTATAACTGCCGATTAGATTTTTCTCAACATTTTTCAGTATGTTGAAAACAACATTTCTTATAAGATAAAATAAGTTTGAAGAATAAATTTCAAAGTTTTGAAAAGATATTTGAATCGATATTCAATTTTTACCAACTTTGAGTAATGTTTTTATTAGATTTTTATTTTTTGTAACAAAGACTTTCTATTCGATTTTTCTCTTAAGTACTAAAATTTTGGAAGTGACAAATTTTTTTTCAGTTTGTTTATAAAAAAAAACCGTTAAATGGATTTTTTTCAAAAAATATAATTCTTTGATATCACGTTACAATATATTATATAAAATTTAGTTCAAGTCTCTAGCGTTTTTTTTTAAAGATATTTAGGGCTAACCAAAATGTTCACCTTTCTTTTAAACTGCAATGTGTAAAAAAACCACCCACGCAATTTTATTGAAAACCCTTTCTGCATCTTTCTGCCTTATTATCTATGTAAAAAAATGTATTTGAAATCGATATCACTTCTGGTTCTTGAGCTATGGACCACGTAAAAACGTCACGAACGGACGTACGGTCGTACGGACGTACGAACGTACGTACACACGCAAGCACAGACATCTTTCTAAAAATCTTTTATTTCGACTATAGGGACCTTGAAACGTCGAGAAATGTCGGAAAGATTTTATCGTCAAAAATAGCTCAAGAACCAGAAGAGATATCAACGTCAAATAAAGTTTGTTATACAGATAATAATGCAGAAAGGACTCTCAAAAAAAATTGAGTGGGTGGTTTTCTTACCATAAAAATATATTAGGTTTTACAACAGTCCTTTGAGAACTAGGGCCTAGTGAGTTAAAACTCTCAACCATTCTCGTGTGCGGATAATATTGTCAGGGATGGAGGGGACCTGAAGTTTCAAGCCAAATCCGAAGGGCTTAGTTGGGAAAACACTTTTCATGACAAGAAATACGCTTGGAGAATTTTTCAATTCCTCGCAAGAGGTAGTACAGTCCAATTTTTTAAAATCATTTTTATTCATTAATTCTTAAAACTATCCTAAAGCTAGACGAAAATTCATAATATTCGCTTGATTATCCATAACTTGCAACTAACTTAATGGTCCCATACGGACACTCTAAGTTAAACTATAACACTAACTACTAATGCTTTTTGCTTTTTTTTATTTTTCAATTTTTTTTGCTTTTTTTTTGTTCTACCATGTCTTATCTACTTAAAAATAAACCCTAAAACTATTAAACAAGTACTCGTATGTAAGCCGGCCAAGGCTTAAAACCCCATCCCGACTACCCACTATAAAGTGCCTTTTGAAGCCACCAAAACTGGTTCTCCTGCTTCACCCTATCAGTTTAGTAACGTTTGCACACAGCCCTACTGAATCGAAGGACCTCTGCTCCGCCTTGTGCCATGACGTCCCGATTGTACGGTAGTCGCTTATCCACGGTTCGTTGTCTGACGTGGTAGATTAGCGAAACTGCCAATGTATCCTGTATCAGACCGCATCTGTGTTAAAAGAGGAATGCCCCTGAAGGATTGAAGCCGCTCAAGCATGCACTTTCAAAAAAATGGTCGTTCGGATAGAACGCCCCGAAAATTAAAATGTTGGTCGAAGATCCGCCGCCCTTTTTGATAAATTGAATTTCATTAATTTTGATCCAATATTTTTATTTTAAAATAACTTTATTTATTGAAATAGAATTTTTTAAATATAAATAATAAACATGACAGATAAATAAGTAATAAACAGAGAAATAATAAATATTTTTTTCAATATTTATTTATTTTAAAATTTCTTTTTTCTGGCTTTGGTCCGCCCAAAAACGTCGATTATATCGTCATAATTAATTTCTTGCACTAGTTGAGCTTCAATTGACAGTAACGCAAGAGCATTAAGTCTATCTTGGCCCATGCTATTACGCGTTAAAAAGTTCTTACGCGTTTAAGAGTGGAAAACGATCTTTCTCCTGAACAATTTGTAGCCGGAATACTCAAAAAAATACGGAGAGTAATGTCCACATTCGGATAAACATCTCAAAGACTTCATGAATGCATTACATTGCATATTTTTTGAGCAGAGCGTACATCTTCCGTATTAAAAATGTACTGAGTAGTTTATCATCATGATTTTTCAATTTTTTTGTATCTATTTTGGATAAATCATCAAAAAAAAAATAAAACTTTCGTAAAGCTTTTCATTTACACTCAGAGTGTCTAGAGTAGAGTAATAAACGAAAATTTTCTTGTCCAGAAAAAGGTGTTCTTTCATTTACCCGTGACTCATCTGGCTGAATGGATTTTTTGCGATGAGTATAATAACTACAATAATCGTGTCTGAAGGCCTGCATATATACCTGACATATTGCTTACATTATCATAAGATTGACCATGAAAGTTCATTATGTCTAAACCATTGTTTTCGAGAGATTTATACAAAGCATCCTCAATACCTTTAGCTTTGTGGCCGATTTTTGGTAGAAATTCTAGAAACCTTTCAAGATGATCAACATGTGCAATATCTAGTCTAGAATTATAATATGTTCTATAAACAATTTCTTATAAAAACTAATCTGAACCAATTTTAAAATATGATTGTCTCTTTACTATTTTTTGCCTCTAAAATGTTGACATTTCAAAAATATTGCCCCCTCAAATTATGCCACTCTAGGCCCGGGCTTCACGGCGTAAATCCATCACTGACCACACCATAAACCATAAACGTTCATCGGCCGTATGAGGGCCATGTAGCAAATTACCTTTACTCTGGGGTCAAGCCGACTGCTAAAAAACAGCCGTTTCGTCAGAGCGAAGGCTCCTGTGGCCCTGATCAGAGCAGCATTTATATGTCTGTTGAAACATAAATACTGATCTAACCAGATACCGAGGTACTTCACTACACTTTTGCTCGCTAACGGCTGGCCGTGAAGATCCCGTATCCCTCGTAGCCCTAGCCAACGGAGTCCGGAACAGAATTGTCTCCGACTTTTGGACATTTATTTTCAGTTTCCAGTCGTCACAATATCGCTGAATCTTGTCGAAACCACGCTGCAAGAGAATTGTAATAACCTCAACATTTTGGGCCGTTCTGTACGCAATTAGATCGTCGGCGTACGTAATTGCCTTTGTAAGACTACCTATCAGATCGCTGGTGTAAATACTGAAGAGAATCGCCGAATTCACCGCTCCCTGTTGAAGACCATTTTTAATTTGTGGTAGAAGTTACATTGCCACTTTTGGCAACAAACTTTCTACCGTTAAGCATATCATAAAGCATATACAACAATTGCTTGCTTATGCCAAGCCTGCTCAGTTTTAGGTAAAGACCCTCTAACCATAAGGTATCAAAGGCCTTTTCCAAATCAACCAGAACAATACTTGTGCATTGTTGTTTGGATCTATTCAATTGAATATCAGAAACGATTTTAGACGCAGCATGAATTGTGTCATGACGATAGTAGCTAGAGCCCTTTTGAGGATCTTTTCGAAAACTTTGCTGATGCTCGAAAGAAGATTTATTGATCGAAGATTTGACGGGTTAAAGTTGTCCTTTGCCTTTTTGGGAGAGGATGAACCACAGCGGTATTCTAACACTCAAACCATCACACTACTAAGGCTACTACAAAAGCAATTCAAAAAAAGGTGAATATTTTGGTTAGCCCCTAATATCTCACGACCAATAAACCCTAGAGATTTGAATTAAATTTCATATTATGTATTGTACCGTGATAGCAAACAAACATTTTTATGGAAAAAAATAAAATTAACTGTTTTTTTATGAATCAAAAAAAAACTAAACAAAAATATCTGTCACCCCGAATATTTTACGAACAAAAAATGATTTCATCTCCAAAATTATTTTGTGCAACGAAGAATGAAGTTTTTGACATCTGGTAAACACACATTACAAAAAAACATTGCTTAAAGTTCTTATAAATCGATTTTTGACTAACATTTTCAAGAATTTGAGATTATGGCTTCAAACTGATTTTGCCTTACTAGAAATAAACATTCCGTTAAATTTTGAGAAAAATCGAACTCACCGTTTTTAACAAAAAATTAAAATCGACTAAAAACATTGTTGGTAATTTTTTAATTTTTAAGAAATAATCAAATGATAACTTTTCAAAAAAAAACACTAAAACCTACAAAAACCAACAAAAAATTGATAGGAAATGTTTTTTTGGCTGAAATATTAAGAAAAAAAGAATAATATTGACTTCAAATTATTTATAGCACACAAAATGTTCATACTAAAGTCTTTAGCAATACAAATCGACAGACGGGATGGGAAGCTATATGTTTGGGTTGCTTCTTAGCCTCTTTTTCAACACCTAGAAGACAATTCAAAAATTAAAAACTTAAAGTTACGTTACAATATTATTATGATTAAAAATATTTCCACTTGCTATAAAAGAATATGATGTCATCATACTTAAGAAAGGTGCAATTATTATAATTATTATTAATTATTTTTAATCTTGCAATAAAAAGAATCTGCAGTTTCACGGTTCAAAATGCAGAATGCAGATGCAAATAAATATACATAAATCTGAATACGAGAAGCTTTATTCCCTTACATTGCTACATTCTCTCACCATAATACATATAATACGCACAAGGACAAGGCTGCGTCTGGTGTAATAAATTCAAATGTATATCTGATCCTTAACCGTTGAAAAGGGCTTCGTAACGATTTAACAATAAATTCCAAGTTACGTAGAATGTAACCACTTACCCATATATTCTACAAGATGAGCAGAAGGTAATCGGAGACAATTTTTCCAGTATGCATATTTCAAAAAATAAACATAAGTATATGCAAAAACAGCATATTTCAAAACCAACTAAAATTTAAGTTTAATATTAAGGAAAATATGTATTTTGCACATAATGAATGTATGTATGCGCAATAATATCGTTGGTACCTGTCAAACTCATTTATCATTTAAATCGTTTTAATATTATTTGAATGTGCGCCATTTACGAAGAGGATTTTGAGTTATTAAAACTAACAACATTATTATTATTTTAAATTTTATTCACTTATCGGCATCGGTAAGTTAAAACTGGGAGCACTGTTGAATCGAATATATTATATTTTCTTTTTTTTTGTTGAAATATTTAAATCAAAAAGATGCTTGACATTCATGAATTGTCGAAATGCGTTTAACATTCGATGTTCTACCTCTTCTAATTTTTAGTCTTTCAACAAAATAATTTGACCGGGTTGTACGTACTCCTCACCGTATTCGAGTAGTTTATTATATTCCAATAATAACAAAGAAAAAGGATACTTTTGATCCTTCTAGCTATAGTCCAATAAGTCTCCTGCCTAATATCGGGAAGATTTTCGAAATAGTTGTTTGTAAGTCCATGCATTTCGTGTGCGAAAAAAAGGAGTCGATACAGCGAAACCAATTTGGATTTAAGACCAATCACTCAGCAGTGCACGCAGTTACAAAACGCATTTCAAATGTAAACTGGAATGTAAACCCAAAGAGATGTACAGCTTCTTGCTAAGTAGATATCGAAAAAGACTTCTACACGGTTTTTATATAAACTCACGTTACGAATTTCCACCACATAAAAAAATTGTTGTAACCGATAGACAAAACACTACCACCAAGGCTTTCAGTATCGCCCATTTTTTGCTGTTTCGGCGCCTTACTTTTTTAGTTTGTATGTTTATGACATATTAAGGGAAATCGATGACTTGATAGCATTTGCTGACGATAGCACTTTGTATGCAGTTGCTGCTAAGAATATTTGATAAGCTGCAACTATTCTTCTCGGATTTTTTTTTGCAAGCCCAACAAATCGGGGAAATTGAGATTTGAGACGAAATGGGAAAAACATAAAAATAATAAAATCGTAAGATCTCCCCATGGGTGTTTATATGGACAAATTTGTATTCTATCATGATCACATAAACATTCAATTGCAAAAGGCAAGAGTGGCATTTATGTCGCTTAAACGCCTTTTTTTCTCCAGCTTTCTGAAATCCGATGTGAAGATTATTAGCTATCCAGCATTTATACGTCCAATTCTGACTTACGCAAGTACAGTATGGTGGAATATTAATCCATCGTATATGGAAAAGCTTCGCATGTTCGAGAGAAAATGCCTTAGAACTTCCATGCAAATCTACAGAAGCTCAAATTCTGAATTTCCGCATTACGTTTCGAAAAAGAAACTATTGGATGCTGGTGATGTATCCAGAATTGACAATGTCATTCTGAACCATTTTTAGGGGCCGACAAACGTTTTTGAAAACGATCTTGTTTCAGAGTTATTTTAACACCGAATACTTCAAAAACAGACTTAAGAGTGGATTTTCAGGCTTTCACGTTCCTGAATGCACAGGGCTATTTTTCCGACTCAATTAACACACTTATAATATACCATATGGCAAGAAGAGCTATACAGATAAAAGAATACTATGTAAATCTTCTGAATTAGTAAATGGAAATACGGACCTATGATACTGCGTAAGCATACCTCAAAGAAATGATCATAATTTCGACCGTTTTAATCGCGAACGATATTGGTGGCTTGACTAAATCGTTGCAAACACGTAGTCCCCTTTTTACCATAACGTTTTGATATATGGTATCTAATTGGTCGAGAAGGCAATTCCAGGACACCTTCTAGGTTAGTTAGGTTTTAAACATATTAAGTATTTTTAAGAACTAGTTTGTAAGAAAAATATGAATAATAACGATTTCAAAAGGTTTTTTTGTATATCCTATTTTCCTTTAATGTGGACAAAAACACAGACACAGTTATCAAAATATGAATGTAAATATAATTAATTAATTAATTAAATAATTAATTAATAAGAATGTATACTAGATCGATAAATAAGTAGGTACTGAAAACTCTACGTCACGTACATTATTTAAAAAAAAAATGTAATAGTTGCTAAGTTTATATAAGTAAGAACAATTTTTTAGAGTTTAAATTAAATAAAAAAAATCACAAATTTAAAGATCTCTTTGAGGGCTGAAGAAAGAGCGCTGGTGAGAGAGAATTTCCTTGTCTTACACGTACACCTCGTGAAAATGTAAATTCTGGTCTAATAGATTTTATTTTACCCTTATTATGCAGAGGCACAGTGTGAGCACTAGGAAGAGGAGAGAGGATTTAAAAGGAGATGTCGATGCACATTAGTTTTGAATTCCTGAATATTGCAATGACTAGGAAAGACAGAGTGTGGTAAGGCATTCCACATTCGCGTAGTACGGCTAAAGAACGAATCTCTGTATTTGACAGTACGGCTGAAATGGGGCTCGAGGTTATACTGATGAGTATTCCTTGAAGAGCGATTATTACGGTTGAACTATTCAAGGGGAAAAATGCAACTGGCTATTTCACTAGACACTAGAGCATAAGCCGTTAAAATAACGGTAAAAAAGGGTCAAACAAGAGACCTTACGACGATTTTCAAGTGAAGCAAATGAACTTATGATGATATTATCATCTATCAATTTAAATGCTCTATGTTCAATAATAGCCAAGAGGCTTAAGTAAGTTGCAGGAGCACCAGCCCAGAGATGGGAGTTGCACTCAAGCTTTGGACGTATGTAAGTCTAGTAGATAATAGCCAGATCACAAGGGGTGAAATATTTCTTGCATCGTCTAAGCGACATCGCGTATGTGATCATTCCACAAGAGGTGGTTGGTGACACACATACCGAAAATATCGAGGTGTTCAGTCTCATTGATGCAAATGCCATCCATGGATAATGGCAATGGTGTTAAGATCGGAATTTAATGAGCTTTTCATATTTCGGTCGTTGCAGTTCCACATCCGAAGAAGAGGGATGTGAGTCTGAAAACGAATATGAAAAGCTAAGAGTACTATCGTCAGTGAAACAATGTATTGGATTAGATGTTGCAGACAGGGGATCATTAATAAAAATGAGAAAGAGTGTTTCAGATAGAACAGAGCCCTGGGGCACACTAGCATTTATTTTATGGTTTTCAGACTTGCATCCATCCAATACTAATTGTATTGAACGATTCGGAAGGTAATTACTAATCCAATGAAGCAGGGATTAATGCAAACCGAAAGCACGCATTTTCAATAAGAGAGCCTGATGACAAACCCTATCAAATGGTTTTGAAATATCAAGTGCAATAATCTTACTTTCTCCAAAACTGTTCCACTGTTCGGTGAGATGAACCACGATATCACCAGTGGACCTATTGCTTCGAAAGCCGTACTGCCGGTCATTAAGAAGCTTTCGATCTTTAAGATATATCTTGAGCTGATAATTAATCGCGTTTCCATGGCCTTGGAAATGAGGGACGTAAGTGCAATCGGTCGGTAATTAGAGGGTGAGGAAGATTGGCCTTTTTTGGGTATGGGCTAGACAAATGCGTTTTCCATCCTCTCGGAACGAAACTTGAGGAGTAGGACTGATGAAAACGCTTAGGCAGTGGTTTTTACAGCGTTTAAGAACACCTCTTCAGAACAATAGCGGGGATAGCATCCGGACCAGCGGATTGATGTGTGTTTAGGTCTCTAAGGACTCTTTCCACAGTACGAGTGCGAAAAAATATTGGTCCCATAGAATCACTAACACGCTCTAGTACAAGCGGAGTCATAAATTTCACTGGCAGCGTATGATTGGTGGCGAACTGCCTAGCAAAGAGATACGCTTTCTCTAAACAGCTAACAAAGGGAGTGTCATTGACAACGAGCGTAGGAACCGATGAAGAGGATGAATTCCTCATGTTTTTTACAAATGACCAAAAATGTGTACTGCCTTTGGGACATTGCAGTATTTTTTGCCTTAATTTTTGGTTATGTACAAATTTGGACTATTTGTTCACCTGTACCTTAGTTTAAAAGTGCCTTCCATATAAAATTCTATTCGTCTGTATCGAAAGCTTTTCCAAAATGGATAAAAGAAAAGTACATAGTCGAGAGTTTGTAAATGATCCATTATTGAAGAACCTGATGGGAAGTCGGGTTGTTCAGATGTCTGGGTAATATTAAGAATGGCTTTTATATTAAACATACACTTTTCCAAACCTAATAAGCTGGAGCTATTATGCTTTTGTGTATGAAAAATATATCAGATTTTGTCCACTAATTTGGGACTTACTGTGTGACAAAAACCTATTTTAAAATATCTGTCAACAAGTTGCCCAATACAAAATTTTCCAGGATTGTGATAGTCTGTCGTTTCCTATGAATTTATCATTTTTTGAACTTTGCATCGATTTTCCGATTTCACTTTTAAGAAATAATTAAAGTCCTTCTTCACTGATTTGTTGTTGGTGATTTAATGTATCTTGGCTATAACAAGATGGTTTTTAACATGATTTTTGATATGTTATTTCGTTGATGTTTCTTCCTTAATAATTTTTAAAATGTTCGTATGAAACGGATGTTATCGATTCTTCGTAGTTTAGAACTGCGTTTTTAGCTTTTTAGTTGATTCATTCTTTTCAATTATTGATTTTATTAGAATATCATTGAAGTTTTTGATATCTTCTTGCGATATGGTATATATTTTTTATTCGTTTACGTTAGACTTTCTTTTCAGATGCTAATAAGAGTTTCGCACGATAGTTTTTTAGGTTTTTGACACTTCGCTTTGAGAAAGTATCTATCTGCTGAGTGCTTGATAGTTCTTTAAATTTTGTTATTTGCTGTTTAAGTAGGTTGGTTTGCTGACGACATAATGTGGTATCGATATTATACATCAGTGTTTTAGCCGTTTACAGTCTGGTAAAAATTGATTTGCTTATTATTTTTAGTGTGGATTTGTGTAGGCGTCTGGTTTTATGGATAATTGTTAATTAAGTGCGTATTATTCGGTGTTCTGACTCAAAATTGAAGTTATTTCAAACGGAGATATCTTTAAGGAAAGATTTTTTATTGCAGGTCCATAGATTTTGTATTTTTTTCTTAAATAGAGAATTTCCTACTATATAACTTTTTGTTTCCAAATATATTGAATAAGCCGATTTTCTCTTTAATAACGGTGACCGTAGATATATTTAGCCCATTCTCTTTTCTTCCCGAAACCAACTTTTGCTTTTAAACCTCTAATTATAAGGGAATATTTCTTATCTAAAATATGCAATAGCTGTTTCTAATGTGCATCTGTATTAGTCGGTGATTATATTTTTTGTATTATATCTATGTGATGGTTTCCTAGTTTTATTTTCAAAATTATTACTTTATCGCTAAATCATTTGATTTCTTGAATATTATTTTCAAATCTATTTACTAACTTCAAAAGTGGGTGATTCAAACAAAGCCAATACGATTACTGATAGTTCTCTACTAAAGCAAAAAAATGGTTCTATTAAGCGATTCCAAAAAGTGATATTAAGAGTTTTGCTATATTAAAGATATTTTGAATTAAAGTCATGTCACAATATTTTTCTTATTTGGTGCTAGAAACTTCACATTCAAAATTTATATTTTGAGCCACCAAATTGCAAGTGCAGTGCTTTTCAAAACAAACAGAAACCATCAGGACTTTCCAATGCGAAAAGCAGTCTCTTTTGAAAAGGAAATTGATGCAAACATTTTATTTCAACAGACCCAAAAACACAGCGCTGAATATTGAGGTACTATATTGATTTGAATTTTAAATAAATTACCAAGTCACGCTCATGTTCAATTGGATGCAATAAAAACCACCATCAATGCGCCAATACTCACTCTTCCGCCCACACTTATTTATATACAAAAATGCAAGGCACGTATAAATCGGGAAATGTGACTAAATTCATCGTGGTCTCTTTCATTCTAAATTAGAAATTCAAATGCATTCCATTTTTATTGAGCTTGTATAAAACTAAAACTATAGAGTCATCAATGTCAAGGCAAAAGCAAAAACAAAAACAACTTCGTTAGCAAAATTGGACAGATTAATTTCATGGTTGGCAATTAACCATGGCGCCCTCTTAGTTATTCACATCAGTATCTAAATATATATTTATACCAGACTATGACTATAGAGGGACAAGACCAGGATCGGGACCAGGACCAATGGTCAAACACATTGGTCATTGAATCGAAACCATTAAATCAGAAGCATACCAACTTCATATGGTTTTATGTTGCCAGGGATAGAGTGTCATTTCCAAAGTGATTGTCTTTTCTTCCTTTTTTTTGAATCGTTAAATTCACAATCTTAAAAAATGGCTGTAACTTATTATATATGTATGGCTATAAATATAAAGTAGTAAGACTTGAAAAAATGTCAAATTTACAACTAAATTCTGCTCCATTCTTATATTTTATAGCCCATGCGTAATATCTTAATTGTCTTTTACTTAATGGGGGAATCTCTAAGAATTTCCCCCAAAAACCTGGCCTTACCTGGTGTTTTATTTATTTATTTATATTAACTTACATGAGAGGAAAATTTAATGGATATAATCCAAGGAATTCAATTAGATAGAAATATTTATTCCTTATCATTTGATTACGAGTATACAAAGCATTCCATGTTGTTGGTCCTTTAATTAAATGTTAGCGCCTCTCTCTATACTCGTACAACACAAAAATACCCTTCGGAATTCCAATCACATGTTGTAAGTACATATTTGAGTCAAGAAAATTCCACACGCTCCTCTAACTCAAGCCCTGCCTCGTAAACCTAGCTCATAAATTCGTTTCAATTTAACCCGCGTCCAGGTGGGTAACTTAATTCCCTGTTAATTTATCCTTGAAAGACAGAGTCACAAAAGTCACAAATAGTTTTAACCTTAAAATAAAATATTTTAATTCAACCACAAATGATAACTTTCAAAATGAAATAAGAAAAATAATGTTCAGTGATTTTTTAATGATTATGTGCGGTATAAAGGACATTTTAGTGGGAATATCAACTTCAAATATGGTTCAATGAATTTGATTATCTCAAGGCTACTCACCACTTCTCACCGAGTTTCAGTTCCAGTTACAGTCACACTCACCAAAAACAATTTATGTACAAGTATTAAATAGATTTGTGTGTCTGTTTTAGTCATGTTGACAAATAGTCACTTGGTTTTTGGGGATCTCTGTTGGGAATTTTATATCAATTCGGTAATTCCAGGACAATATTATGCAGGATTTAAGAGATTTATCATGAGCCACGAACCGAATGGTGAACATATCTACATCTACACATAAACTTAATGGAATGGTTATGGTGTGTTGAGAAGCATTGTTTTGTTGTGCTTGTTGATTTGGTGGCCATTTATTGAAATAATCACCCCCTCCTTGAGATGAAGATTTATCTTGTTTTTATTTTTATATTCTTTGCTAATAATGAAAGTGGAAGAATTGTAGTATTTTGATGTTATTTGATTTTTTAACATTAGGGTTTGGAGGATATTAAATTTTTTGAAAAATAGGAGGAAATAAATTAAGTACTTTTATTGTGTTTCATTTAAGAAAAGCAGATGTTAAATAAAAAGAAAAACATTAAGCATACAAATTTTTAATGAATTGAGTCAAAAGATACTCGTATGTTTTTTAATATTAACGTTACAAAAATGGTTTCTTATTCAATAAATATACAGCGAAATAATTATTAATTTTTCTTTTCTTTCTATTAAATCGTATGTTTACAAAATTCTTTTTTTTTTTGTAATACTAAACGTTTATTGAAAAATAAAAGGTTTTTTGCATCTCAAAAAAATACAATATCAATGAAAATTATGAAATTATATAATAAATATAATTAAATGAAAAAAAAAACAGAGATTTAAATATTTTGTATGGATATCAAAAATATGAGTGTTTCTTTCAATTTGTTACGAAAATATTATCATAAAGAGGCCATGCATTTATTATTTTATTTAAACTTAAGACTCTTGGTTTTCCACCATTTTTCTTAGCTTTGATTAAGAAATACCTTGAAAACAGATCCTACGAGGTAAAATTTAGAAATTGTCATTCTGAACCTTCTGTTGCTCAATCTGGTGTTCCCCAGGGAAGCCATCTTAGCCCTTTTCTGTTCTTCCTGTCTACTAACGATGTATCGTCATGTCTACGCTCAAGTGAACTTCTCATTTTTGCTGACGATATGAAGATTTTCAAAATAATAAAGTCCAACCATGATCGTATTCTTTTTCTTCATTTCTTTATCGGTACATTTTTTTCAAAACAATAATTAAGGATATTATAAAAAGTTGAAACTGCTTCGTCAATGTTAGAAAATGGTAGTGCTTCAGCAATTCCAGAAATGGTTAAATCTTCAGACAACTGCCGGAAATTAGCTCTTTTGAAATCAAAATTATATAAGCAATCAAAAGAATTATTGTGATTAGTAGGTGATTACTTAAGTCAAACAAAATGTCCAAAAGCGGGTGATATTTGTCAATATTAGTAATTCCTGATCTAGGATTTGTCTCTAGAGGCACAATCTTCCAAAGATCCATCCAATTACTCGGATACGCAGATGATATTGACATGATTGGAAGATCGAAGCGTGATGTCAGTGGAGCGTTTTTGAGCATTTCGACGGAAGCAAAGAAGATGGGTTTAGTGGTCAATGAGGGCAAGACCAAGTATATGCTGTCATCAAAGAAGGACACTGAATGACGACGTCTTGAACAAAACGTCACCATGGACAGCTATAACTTTGAGGTAGTTAAGGACTTTGTCTACCTAGGCACCGCTATTAATGCAAACGACGACACCAGCGCTGAAATCAAACGAAAAATAATTCTTGCAGATCGCTGCTTCTTTGGACTTAGAAGGCAATTGAGAAGTAAAGTCCTCTCTCGAGCATCTAAAATCACCATCTATAAGACACTCATCATCCCGGTTCTCATTTACGGCGCTGAGGCCTGGACCCTGTCAAACAAAGATAAGAGCGTCTTAGGATGCTTCGAGAGAAAAATTCTTCGGATGATTTTTGGTCCCGTACGCATAGATGTAGAATGGAGGAGAAGATATAACGACGAACTGTACGGGATGTACAGCGACACTGACCTGGTTAGCAGAATTAAAGTCCAGCGGCTTAGATGGCTAGGTCATGTGGAGCGGATGGACATCAATGATCCAGCCCGGAAGGTCTTCGAATTGAATCCCGAGGGACGGCGCTGTAGAGGAAGACCGCGACTCAGGTTGCGCACTCAGGTGGGAGAGGACCTCAACCAACTTGGCGTGCGAAACTGGAGACAGGTAGCTAGGGACCGAGCTGGCTGGAGACGCTAGTTGGTTGAGGCCCAGGTCCGCCCCGGACTGTAGCGCCACCTTAAGTAAGTAAGTAAAGATTCGTCTTTGGATGGCATCCAGTCAATGTGTGGTAAACGAAAATCACCTAGAAGTAAAATATTGGTGTCAGAGCTGGACAAATTTATAATAAAGTCTAATGCTAAGGAGAGGTCGTTATAAACAGGCTCCAAACATTTTGCAGGAATGTAAACGGTTAAAATGAAAAAAGTCTTAATCTGTATCATTATCTTTACATATACCAGTTCAATTGATAATTCAAATGGAAAAGATACAGAAGAAGAGGAATATGTATTTATATGTTTTTGTTTCCGTAAACTTCGAACTCTTGACTAAAAAGTTCTGTGTCGGAAAAGCTTGAATTAAGCCACGTTTCTGTCAAAACGAATACGTAGTGTGGAAATGATTGGGAATTAAAAAAAATTCAGCAGTCCTGCTACGAATTCTCCTTACGTTTTGGTAGAATAGCGCAAACCTGTTAAGTTTTTCACTTGGATTTCAAAGAAACACTCTGTTTTTGACTTTGAGTGAATTCTTTGATTGAAGTCTCTGCGGGCCATATATTTGGGTTGCAAATAGAATCAAAGTAAGTGGGTTTCCTTATTAATTTAAAAGAGGAAACAAAGCTTTTTGGTTTACCGATCTTAGTACACCTGATGGATGAGCTGGAAGGTATGCTCTTGATAGATACTAAGTTGGAAGTTATATCTTCTGGCGTTGTAACTGTGTCCATCCGAAATATAAAAATTATGTTTGGTTTCAGTTGCTGTAAAGGAGTCACTATTGGAAGCTAAATCTGAGACAAACATTTGAGGTATGATCTGTAGTTATTGGGCTGATGTTGACATTTGTTCTTTTTGATGGTGGGGTAGAATTTCTAGCAAGTTCAGAGTTTTCTCGGCTTCTTTTCTTACACTTTTTCTCAGGTACACTTTCTGCATTATTAACACCAGAACCTGATTGCGCGAGAATATCTTCACCTGTAGAAGAGAAATAAATGGGAATAGGTTGTGCCAAATCATTAGTCGAAGTAGAACTATCGACCGTGATGTAGGTTACAGGGTATGCATTTAATTTGCAAACTGCAGTGTTGAAAGACTTTAGTAGCTTTTCAAAATCTTAAGTAAGTTTTAAAATGTCAGCCTTAAAAGAAGACATTTTAAAAGCTAGTTGAGATACAGAGAGCTTACGTGACAGTACCAGTAAGCAAATTTCGAATTGGCTATTTTTTCAATGAAAGCGTTGGTTGAACCAATTTCGACTCAAATATCTTTTCAAAACTTCTAATCTAATTGACATAGCAAACAATAAAAACTTTAAAAAAAACAATACTAAAACTTGATAAAAATTTTCTTTCGACTCAAATGGCTTTTCAAAAATTATAAATATTTCCTTCAAACTGTTGTTTTCGAGATTCAGGAGGTTTTTTTTTATAAAAATCCAATAGTCTGTTTTTTCATAAAAAAAATCTACAAGAAATAGTACGCCAATTTGGTAAAAATTGATGATTTTTGATATCTCTCAAATTAATTTCATTCATCCAATTTGTACAAATTTAAGAAATGCCACTAAAATTGGTAAGAATTTTTTTTCGACTAAAAATCTATTTAACAAAACCAGATTTTCAAAATAAACTATTTTCTTATTAGAAAAATAGCGTTAGTAATTTTAAAATTCTTAAGAATAATTCAACTGACAACTTTTCTTAATTTGTTTATTTAGATTCATGATTTTTGTATTGTTTCATTTATAAAATTATCTTTGTCATACACGTTTACTAGCAGGTTTACCCGGCATCATCTTGGAGGTATTCAACTATTTTATATACAAAAAATGAGAATGATGTACCTTTTTTATTTATTAATTTATATAATATCTCTGTACGTATTTCTATTAAGGTTATAATACTTCTTTTGAAAAAATATTGTTTGTTTTTTGGTGAGGCGCATACACATAAAGGTATTTCGCCGAGGTGAAACGGGAGCAAGCAACATAAAATTATCCGTGGGTAAAACAGGGATTTGTGATGTCAAGGCCTACAACCTTCAGTTTCTGTCCCTGTGTCTTATTGATAGACATAACAAGACAAAGCTTCAAAGAAAATTGTACTCGTTTAAATTCGAACGGGTATTCATTAGTAATTATCGGTATATCCTGTCAATGAAAACAACTTGACCTTGGTCTGAACCGGAAAGAATTTTTCAATTACGTTACTCTGCATAGTTACTATCCGTAATCTAGTACCATTGCACAATTTCAGTGCATTTTCATTAATCATAAGTATTATTGGAGTCCCAATTTTCAAGTCCAGTTTGTGCGGAGGAAGTCCTGATGGATTGAAAAAATTCAAAAATTTAATTGGAATATCAATAGCATTATCTTGATCAGTCAGATTATGAATAGAAAAATAAGTTTGTTTAGGGCCTGAAACTTGGAAAGAAGTTTGTTATTTATGCTTGTAACAGAATCGTTTTTAGGTGCTAAAATTGCTCGTTCTCGTAACTAATCATCCGTTTTCTCTGAAATTTGGGCGACTTGCGGGTAAACATAAGGAATTAATTCGTCTTGTCCAGTGACGCTAGTTGCAAATGTTGGTTCTATTAGTAGCTCCCCATCATTATTTCCATTTCCCATGTCCAAAAGAGTCCTTGAAAATTGTGCAGCATTATTATCACCAACGAAATGTATGCGCATATATGTGGTCAATCTGAAAAGAATTTTTGTATCACCTTTTGTACCTCATGGCACAACTGGCAATGTTTGCCGAAAATCACCAGCGCACAGTATCACAACACCTCCCATCGGACGTTCATCAGCTCTTAAATAAAAGGACGCTCTTGCATGTATAGATAACAAATTATTGACTAACATTATCGGACTTTATTTATGCCTCAAACCTGCTCCTCTTTCATTAAATAAAAAAGAAATGACAAAGATTTCCTCTTTTGCTTGATTTCTGTGATACATAATTTTATAGATTTAAGGCTTTTTTATCTTTATACTTTGTGACTCATCTTTATGCACGTGCACGTCAAAATAAATCCAAATTAGTTTCAATGATTTGCCTTAATTGAACAAGATCTTAATTGTCCATATTATTTTTTAAATAAAAAAGACTTTTTCAAAACTACAACATTACACATTGAGCAATGTCAATGCCAATGCCAATTTCGAAACCAATTTGTATTTCAATCGGTTTACAAAATAATTCAATTTAACTTGTATTCTATTTTTCTGAACTATACAAAAAATGAAAATTGACATATGGATGTATTTTATCCAGATGACTTGGCAAAAGTGATATTTTAGCAAAATAATCAATACCTTGATGCTACAAATTTGTAACTATTATAATGTATTTATTTCTTTTTCGTTAAAATAAATTTTTTAAGTTAAAAAAAGAAATGAATAAACTCAATTAATTATATTCGGTTGATCAAAAATGTAGGTGGCCTTAATACTACAGGTATTAGTTATTTATTTCTTTTTATCCAAAGGTGTAAAATATAGAAGAATAGATTCCTTTTCCACGAATCGAACATTTTTTTTTATTAAAGTCCTCTTTAAATCTCTTTTTTTAAATGACTAAAAAATGTCTGGAAAGTATAAAAATCTAAAAATTTCAATTCTTTATTGCCCCCTCCATCCAAAATAGCTCCAGTAACTATAATCCACACATATTTCACTGTTATTTTTTCTAAAAGAAAAATTCCCACCAAATAGTTCAGAGGTACATTAATAATTGCTTTGTAGTAAAATGTTGCAAGTTCCTCTTCCGGTAAGTGTTTTTTGGGTATTCTGCACAGCACACTGTACATGTTTTCTACTTTTAAGGGATTTATTCGTGTTTTGAAATCCAAAGTTGGCTGGTCCTTGTTTTGTTTCCAGTTGTTTATCATTTATATAAATAAAGCATTCGTATGCAAGGCTTGTTTTTAGCTCCCACTAACGTGGTTGCCAAGAATCCCAACAATGGAATAAACTTCAAACTTTATAACTCACTGAATGTATTTTATAGCAGAAGCCAACTTTTGTTTATAAATTTTCCGTCTGAATTCAAGCAGAATAGAAACAAAAAACGAATAACTTTACCTTTCACCCTTGTGATGTGATGTGCTGTGCTGATTCTAGCATTTTTTTCCAAAAGGGTTTGAATTGAACCCTTAATCCTTTAAATACTTGAGCTAAGGTGAGAGTCAAAGTTGATATACAATGGTAGGTTAAAAAATACCTTTTAAAAGTTGAAGTCCTCTAGAAGATAAAAAGGCCAATTTAATTAAACAAAATCTGAAAACTAATATAAACATCAAACAGAGTGATAGATACAAAATTGCGTGTATTGTATACATATATCAATGAATATGTGAAGGTGGTTCCTTTTATATAAAAATATATCTGTTTCACTTATTGGATTTGAAATAGAAATTTTGTTCTCGCGAGAAAAGTTTTTGGTATTTTCCAATATTTTGGAATTGAATGTTAAAATTTGTGTTGTACTTAAACAAAATAAAAAACCGATCTAAAGAAATAAACATTGACGATTGCTTTAGAAATATATTTCTTATATTTTCCCAGCGTAAAATCCGAAGTTTCTATTTGCGAATTTAAAACTAATCTTCATCACTAAAAATGATTTTTCGATAAAAATTTGGATGGAATGAACAAAATTTTGCTGCATTCATGTTTTTTATAAATTTTATCAATTTAAAGCGAACACTGCCAACCATAAGAATGAGGACACACATTTAAGATTAGATTTTCGATTTATTAAGCTAGTGAAAGTGTTTAACCCGGATACTTGTACTACCTGTAAACCAGGTACGTATGTCACCATAACAAATTCTTATATGATGCCTTGGATGCGGCAAGTCATCAGCTTTAGTTGCATCACCATTAGCCTATTATGCGCAGATACTCCAAAGATGACAAAACCAAGGATATGTCATTTGAGTTTTTGGATTAAGCATAAGAACATTGTCCTAGCTACCATATTAAAACTACCCTGGCCGATTTAAACTTCGACATCTTTGGTGGAATAATTTAGAAAAAAAAACTGCAAGATAACACTTCCGATACCGTATTCAGACTCATCGATTTTGCTGCTGGGTGAAACGACATGGTAGCCACTACGTATTTTCCACACCTCAACATTCAACAAGGAACTTGGATCTCTCTAGATCAATTTACAGCCAACCAGACGGCGATTGACATTAGACACGCTTCCACCATCATTCATGCCCGAACTTTCGAGGAGCTAACACCGACTCGGACCACTGCCAAGGAATAGCAGATTTGGGTTTCCAGACCCAAGCCAAAATAGGGGCATACTTACTTTACTTAAGTCCTCAGACCTGTTAAGTCCTTTGTGAACCCTTAAGGGGCATGGGGCGTCTACTACGCCTACGCGCCATCGTGTACGGTTTCCGGAGATTCCACCTCGACTGTCCTGCGCCATGTGCTTTTCGGTCGTCCAGCTCTTCTTTCTTCTTGTTTGAGCGGATTCCACTACATTTCTTGGCCTGTAATGCAGTTTTTACCTTTTTGAAGCGTATGTCCAATCCATTGCCACTTACGCTTTCGTATTATAGACTATATAGCCTGTCCTTTTTAGGGACTTCTATTAGTCGACATTTGTCCTTAAGTTGATGGAGTTATTGCTCCAAATTTTCGACAACATACCGAACGCTTTTGCTTTACCGATGCGGCAGATGATGTCTTGTTCGGTTCCGCCTTCGAAGGAGATGATACTTCTAAGGTAATAAAAGTTCTCCACTTTTTCCACCGGTTGCAAGGATATATTTAATATAGAGGATGGTCGGGTTCCGAGGCTGATCATTTTTGTTTTGCCAGAATTAATTTTCAGCCCCGCAACTTCTGCTTCTCTCTCAACACTTGTTGTCATTCGATGGAGATCCGTGATCCTATGAGAGAGTAAGCAAACATCGTCCGCGTTTACCAAGTGCTTTAAATAGGTCTATTGGATCCCTCTGCTAACTGACAAAGCTGCACACAGTACATCGCTTATCATCAACAAAAACAATATTGGCGACAGAATACAGCCCTGTCTGACTCCTTTACGGGTTTCAAAATCATCTGACAACCTACCATAGTGCAGAACGTGACACTTGGATCCATCAAAACAGGGAGATGCTGGGTGAAAATATAACGTCGAACGGCTACAATCGCAAGGGATGGCCAAATCTTTATCCGACAGAGTCACTAGTAACCTCTTTCGAAGTTCTCTGCC